>NC_048218.1:18785414-18883797 GCF_002007445.2 Ailuropoda melanoleuca
CGTTACCTTGGAATTAACTTAACCAGAGACGTAAAGGACCTATATCCTAGAAACTATAGATCACTTTTGAAAGATATTGAGGGACATAAAAAGATGGAAAAATATTCCATGCTCATGGATTGGAAGAATTAACATAGTTAAAATGTCCATACTACCCAGTGCTTGAGGATTTTTAAATAAATCTTCTTTAAAAATGTCAGCCTAAGTAGAGATGAGATGTATTGTGGAATTCCACACAGATGCTAAAGAATATAATAGCCTGAAAATGGAATATGTGTGAGATTTTCCCCCACGGACATAGAGATATCAGGAAACATTTGGGAGTAGGGTGGGATTGAAGTCTTATGGTTGTGAAGATGGGGAGAGTAAGCTAGTTAATTTCAAATATTAATACTACGCAGAGTCACCAACATCCTGGGCTGGGGAGTTCTGAGCTCTCTTCCCTGATTTAGAGAGTTTGGAAATTAGCCATTAAACCTCTATATCTTATACTCGGTTCCCCTGAACACAGAGCTTGAGGGAGAAAATGTAAATACTAGCACTTTAGTAGAAAACTTAATCACTTGAAATTAACAGAGAGAGGAAGGAGAGCAAGTATTTAATTCTGCAATTTTTAATTTTCTTTGCTAAACAATAAAAAGTAGGCATTATTACAAAAAGCAGGAAAAATATAAAGCCTAAAAGACCTATTATAAAAGGGAAGCATTATATGGTTGATATTGACAAACACGAGTTCTATGTTGCTTGCTAATTTAGTTAGGTTTCAGTTCATTTGACCCTTGCAGGGAGTACGAGAAGATATTGTCTTTGCAGGAGATGTGTTAGAGAGTACTGCTAAATATAGCTAAAAGCTTATTTTACTGCAAACATAAAAATAAAAATAATTGATGGCATCTAAAGCACATAACTTCAAGCAAAATTCACAAGCTGGAACACATAAAGAAAGTGATGTTCTGTTTATATACAAAGTCTTTTCCCACCTGGAGCAAAGACACAAAACTAAGGATTAAAAAGGTCAATGCTTAGAAATATTCTATATTAGGATTATTTTCATTTTGTACTAATTTTATTTTAAGGTGCAAATCCATCGCATATGTGAATCACAGTGTCAGTTTAAAGACAAACATGTGAATAATATTTTTAGATATATCTGGAAAAGACAGGCAAAGAGAATTCCAATAACGTTTGAGGTCGATTGGTCATCAGCCCGATACAAAGTTTGCTTAAAAGTCAACAGTAAATTGGGTTAGAGAGATCTTTCTTAAAAAGTAATTATCATACAAGCTAGAGTTAACTATTTAGAGCTTGGATTTATTAAGAAGTTGATGCAGGAAAGATCTGCCTGATGAGCCAATTAAACCCTACAGGCTTCCTTTTTACTCTTTCTCCATCACTCCTTCCTTACCTTCTTAATAGTTCAGCTCAAAATCCACTGGATGGGGGTGAGCAAGGTAGGAGCCGATGCCTGTTGCACGTTCGTGTGGGGAGTGGGCATCATCTGAATATCGTGTTTATCATATACCATCTTTATCACATATGATAAATCCAAATTTGAGGACATTCATCAAAATATCTATATCAGATAAATTAAAAGCATATGATGCTTATCTTTTGGTAAATGTAGTGGATTTGTTGTTGTATACAAGCAAAAGAAAAAATAGACTCAGTTAAAGATACAAGGGAAGGATAATGGTAATTTTAGTTCATAGAACTTAAAGAAAAATATTAATTTTTTAATAAATGAGCCTAAACAAAGCTAGGCTTCCCAGAACTCAAAATTTACTTATAATATTAAAATCCAGAATGCTTTGGCTTAAATGTACTGCAGCAAGCAAGTTTGGGAAATTTTATGAGAGTTTTTAATACTTTAAATGCTGAAAATATTTTCTAGTTCCCACAAAACATCAAATTAATGTACTTTTAAAATTAAGTCATTCTGAAGTTGGAACTATCCGTTCATATTTTCTAGTTATTATAAAATAAAAAAAATTATAAAATTCTAAAGGTTACTGTTTAAAAAAGAAGATGAAGGAGAAAGTCTCTATAGCCCAAGTCTGGGTATACCAGTCTAGTTGTCTGCAGGCTGGGAGGGAGTCTGTGGAAGACCGTTGTGATGGTCTGGTTAATTGTCAGCACTCAAGAATGCTGTTGGAGCTAAAATTCCTTTCCTAGTAGCAGATGGATGTGGCTCTCTTCGTTAGAACCAGATGTCTCCGTGTGTTACGGCTATGATGCCATGCCCAGAGGCTGGCCTGGCAAATGCGCACTCAGAAGGCAATTGCCTCATTTGGGCCCTTAAACAAACTAGGCTTCTGTGTCCCCAGCTGAATATCTGCATTTTTTGAAATGTTTTTGGTGACAAATCCTGGACCTATGCAGGATTCATTTTTTGAAATACTTACCAAATGGGGGAGCCTGGATGGTACAGTTGTTTAAGTGAGCGACTCTTCATTTGGGCTCAGGTCCTGATTTCAGGGTTGTAAGATAGAATCCTGCATAGGGATCTGTGCTCAGCAGGGAGTCTGCTTAAGATTTTTTCTCTCTCTCTGTCTCTCCAACCTCCCTTTCTAAAATAAATAAATCTTTAAAAAATACATAAATAAAATACATGAAATAAAATACTTACCAGCTGATCAAAATGCACCACAAGTTCTTTTAAGTTTGGGGTCTTTGATCCCATAGGCAGTAGCCAAAGTCCATTTAAGTTGGGTAAATTCAGACCTGGAACACTGTGCGTATTAAAAAAAAAATATGTCCGTGATCTCACTTTGCTACAGTCTTAAATCTCTATGGGGCAAATGGCACTACAGATAAAGGGCTGGTATCCAAGATCTGCAAAGAACTTCTCAAACTCAACACCCAAAAAGCAAATAATCAAGTCAAAAAATACACTTCTAGTATTCTTATAACTGTTGTTCTAAATTCTTGTTCAGATGTATTGTTTATATCTGTTTTGAGGAAATCCCTGGTTGTGATTTCCTCTTGATCTTTCTTTTGGAGAGAATTCCTCCGTCTTGTCATTATGTTTAGGTTTCTGTGTTTTGTGTATTATGAAAGCTTGTTATGTTTCCTGCTCCTGAGAGTAATAGTATATTAAGAAGGGGTCATACACTGGCCAAGGCCTGGTGCTTCGGGAAGTATTTCTGGTGTATTCTTTGTGCACTACGCTATTGCGTTTCAGCTGCTCTGTCTCAATGGGTCAGTCCTCTAAGGAGTTCCTCCTTGCTAGCAGTGGGGAACATTTGGACATTTAACTAGGTGTTCTTTGATTTCTTTGTTAAGACAAGCCTGAAAGAAAAACAACAACAACAACAAAAAGAAAAGCCTGGGCCAAGAAAAGACAAAAGGAAAAGAAACAAAAAAGCAAACAGACAAAGAACTATAAGCCTGATTCTCCACAATAAGAAAGAAGGAAGGAAAAAGTTTAAAAAAAACTAAAAAAGGAATCCTGATCCAAAAAATGAGACGAGGAAATAAACAAACCAACCGGCAAACAAAAAACTATAAGCATGATACCAAATAAAAAAGAGGAAAAAAAAATTAAAAAGAAAAAAAAGGAAGAAAGCCTGGTGCTATTTCCACAAGCACTCTGTATTCAGAAGACTAGGTATATGTGGGGGGCCTGAGTGGGTCTTCTGAAAGGCCCACCTGGCTCACTGTCAGCCTGCCCTGTAAAGATGCCCCTGCCAGGCACAGGGGGCAGGGTTTGGAGTCATCCACTCCAGCCTCCTCTGGAGATGGGGTATTTCTCTGGGAACTCCAATGGTGCTGGTGGGCAGGTGGGCGTGGTAGAAGGCATCACCCAGCTCTCGTATCCCTAGGGAGGAGAACTCGGACCTGTGGCTATTCAGGAGACCTTCACAGAGAAGTGGCCAATCCCCTGTTCTTGTCCCAGGCTTTCATCAGATCCCTGCTCTCAACCTATCTGTGCCTGAGCTGTTGGGATGCCTGGAGCAACAGATCTGTGTTTTATCTGTGGCTGGTGGTTCAAAACTCCCAATCTTAAAATGCCTGGCAAGGTGCAGACCCACTCCTCTCCCCTGGAGGAGAGCCTTACTGTGCGCCTGGCACCTTTTTGTCCTGGAAAGGGAGTTGCACAGTGTGCTGGGGGGCTGGAGTCTATTGTGGTGAACAGCGAAAAGCTGTGACCAGGTAATCCCTGTCCTCTGCTGTTGATCAGCCGCTAATGGCTCCTGGTGGCCCTTTTGTCCTTGGAGAGGCAAGATATCCTCTTCCAAATGTACTCCAGGAAGGGGAGTGATCTCCCCCAGTGTGACCCAAGGGATCACCTCACCCCAGCATGTTATATGAACCCCATGTGTTAGTCTCTTTCCTGATTTCTCCCTCTCTCCCTGACTTTACTCTGCACTCTGAAAAAAAGGCTCCCTCCCCTTAGTGGTACCATGGCTTTTTTCTCCCCCAGGTCACAAATCCGGACCTCAGATCTGTCTCATTCTCTCCCTCCAATTGTGCAGATTGTTTTCTTAATCCTCTGATCGACTTCCTAGTCATTCAAAATGATTTGATGTTGATCTAGCCCTGTTCAAGGGACCAAGGGACGAGGCAAGCTCAGGGTCCCCCTGCTACTCCACCATCTTAACTCCTCCCACACCTCACTTTCACTTAAGACTACTAATGATGTACTTTCTAATCTCACTACCGTGAATTAAAGAGCTCATTGCACAGAATGAAGTTAACATTGAACAGAAGCTCCAACACATAGGCTTAAAATAATAGGCCAGTAAACTGGCTGAAAGTTAAGGATTCATTAGTCATTTTTTGACACAGAAAGAAACCTAATTTTAAAATTAGACTCTCTTCCAGACTTATTAAAGGAAAATTTCTAGGGGGTACTATAATGCTTTCCATTTTAAATACACAAAGTCTACTGTATAAACAGCAAATATAAATTACCTCAAAAGAGCATATTGATGGAACATTTTTAATAATTTTTTTATCACAGCTTGATAACTTTATTAAAATTATACCAAATACGTTTCTAATCAGCATCACATTTAATCTAGATTTGAGGTTTTATTAAGAAGTTACCTTTATGTTAAATGCAAATTTCATAAAATTAAAATATTTTCTGCAAATTGTCTCTAAGAAAATCACATTCACAAAAATTTCCTGAATAATTTGCTTATGCATGAATCTACACGGCTGTCCCAGCAGAATATAACACTAAATATGTTTTTGGCAAATTACCAATAATCACATTACCAAGATAGCTTCAAACTTAAGAAAGAGTGTGTCAACGGTATCAGGATAAATATTATTATTAAAAAAAATGAAGAAATATATCAGGGAAGAGGAAGAGATTGTCACAGTGGGTAGAAAATATTGAAAGATCTAACTACATGTTTTCTAAAGAAAATCACTCTAAATATAGAGACCTATATATGTCACAACTAAAAGAATGCAAGAAATAAATTATGTATCCACATACTAGCAATAAACAACCAGAAATTGAAAAATACATTTAAAATCCCATCAACATTATAAAATACATAATGATAAATTTCATGTAAGATATGCTCACTGAAGACAACAAAATATGGGCACACCCAATAGCACACTGAAAACAACAGAATATTTTACAGAAAAATTAAATACCTAAATAAATGAAGGGATGTTCATGGATAAGAATGCTCAATAGTGTCAAAATATCTATTGTTCACAGTATGTTATATATACCTATGACACAATCCCAGTCAATATCCTAGCAGACATTTTTTTTGTAGAAATTTTGAAGCTAATTCTTGACTTCACATGACTAGGATATGTATATGCATTTTTGGCAACTTACCAATGATTTATGATGTAAATTCTAGAATTATATATGTATAAATATAAATACATTCATAATATATTAATGCATGTTATTATGTTCTAAATATTTATGAATACATATAAGTACATAATATTTACATGTAATATACAAATATATGTATTATAAATTCATAGATATAAATAAATTATATATATTATACATATATATATATATATATATATATATATTATACACACACACATATACAGAGTAGACCCAAACAAACCAATGAAAAGGCAACTTGGAAAGGAAAAACAAATGTGAAATTTGCAAACTCCCTATTTCTGTGTTAATTTGCCTTCTTCCCCCTGAAATATGCTGTTTACTTTTAAAATCTGTCTGAGGATTGGGATTGGCTCCTCTTTTTTCTCTCTTTCATTATCAATATGTCCTCCAATCAGATTGGATGGATTATCTTTTCTTTATTTGTTCCAAATCCATCATAGAATAGCAGTGCTCACAACAGTGGTTCTTCTGTAAAAGTATGAGCTTATTTATGCTTTGAAAGAAATCATTTATTAGTTTGCCGGGTTGAATCTTTTATGTATTAAGAGGTAATACATTAATGTAACAAATCCATTCTCCCATAAAATATCAATATCTACGTCTACATGAATCAAATATTCACAACTATTGGAAAGATTATCTCCCTTGTACTAATTTCAAAAGAAATCCAGTTCTCTCCTTTATTTCTCCAAAACCATGGAAGGCACACAAATTCTAATCATTAACCTTTCCCCATTTCCCCTCACTTTTCATCTGTTCTTAAAAACCTTAGTTGCTCCAGCACCCCACTTTCCAACTGAAAACCCAATTTATGTAGCTTCTATGATTTCTATTATTTTCTCTGAACCCAGATTGAATGAACCTTCTAAAATTAAACATTTCTTCTCCTCTTCATATTTGAAATTTCTGTTCTGTCACAATCAACTTTTATTTTCTTAATATAGGAGTTGAAAAGAACGACTCTCAGAGAATTGAGTTTTGAAGAGGTCAAGATTCTGAATCTTCTTTAGAAAGAAGAAAGTAGGGGAAATTGGAAATAAATGCATTCTATAAATGAATTCATGTACATTCATATGGGTCTATATTCTCTTAAAACCCTGAGAACATAGTTGAAACAGAATCCATTATAAAATAAGATATTTGCATCATAATATAATTTTTTTCAAATACTTTATCTACAAATACATGTTAAATGTCATTATAATTTTCCTTTAATAGAAATGGCCTCTAACAGGCCAATATTGTAATTTAATCTTATAAAGAACATTTCACAGGAAATAAAATATTTATTTTTAGTTGCATAAAGAAGTTACAATAGCATTAAAATATTTAAGAAAACTCTTTGAACATTTTATCAGAAGTGTCAACTTTTGGGGCACCTGGGTGGCACAGTCGTTAAGAGTCTGCCTTTGCCTCAGGTCATGATCCCAGCATTCTGGGATTGAGCCCCACATCAGGCTTCTCCACTGGGAGCCTGCTTCTTCCTCTCCCACTCCCCTTGCTTGTGTTCCCACTCTCACTGGCTGTCTCTCTCTGTCAAATAAATAAATAAAATCTTTAAAGAAAAAAAAAAAAAGAAGTGTCAACTACTCAGATGGTGATTATGGATTTGATCACTCCCAAAGTTTTGTGTCAGATAAATTTGGGGTCTTTTTTTATATTAATTATATCATTAAATATAGGGAAGCCAAGTTCGGGGCTCCAGGTAAAGTTGAAATCCAGAATGAGGATAAGGAAAAAAAATAAGAAATGGAAATATGGAAAGAGAATAATGAAAAAACCAACTGAATAGCTGAACTGCTCTGGGGTACTTGGTAACACTTCAGCTTTCGTGGAAATGGTTATGATGTTCAGAGCTGGAGATGATTGACAGGTACATTGTTCCCTGGTCCCCATGGGGCACTATGACTACAGAATCCCTGACCTAGGAGCAGAATTTAAAAATTCTTTGACATTTTTACTCCAAGCACTTGTTGCTGAGATAAAACAGAGTATGTATGATGTGGATGTTCAGATTTTCATATTCATTGCTAAAATATAAAACATTCTTTCTCTTAATTTTTTTTCTATACTTTCTGAGAGAAAAAGTAGAGCAGATTCCCATTTCATTTCATGGTTCAGGTAGACAGACAGAACTACAGACCAAAATTAAAGCAGTCATCTGGACTGTCTATCACGAGTGAAACAAACATCAAGTTTGTAATTTCTCATTCCAGATACAAATTCAATTTAAAAAAAAGCCACCTGATATTTAAAGCCAACAGTTCATCAAACTCAGAAGCATTCCCAAGTCCACAAGGATAGATTGAATGCAAAAAACAGGCCTTCAAAACAAACTGAAAGAAAGTAAGAATAAAAGCAACCTGTAACATATAATAACTCAGTCAGCTACTACCTCAGGAAACAAGAGTTTGGGTTTTTTAGAGTAGCTTGGGTGTGAACATACAGCAATTGTCAAATTGTTGGGTTTTTTTGTTTTGTTTTTTGTTTTTTGTTGTTTTGTTGTTGTTGTTGTTGCTAAATCTGTTAGGATGCTGGAGCTATGTAAGCTACCAAAAATGAGGAATGAGGGAACAAATTTTCCTATTATAATCCCAGAACACTTAATGCAAGTGATTTCACCCATAGTAAGTGATATGCTTTTCTGGAAAAGTCAGGGTAGCATTAATACACTCTGCTTAGCACTATTAATAAAATACCTATTCCCTTATTTTCAACTAATTTCAAATGATTTCTACCTGTTAAAGCAAAAATTGCACCTGACAAAGCTGAAACAGTTAAGAAGGGCTTTATTGAAGGCTATGGCAGTAGGGGAGTGTGACCAGGACTGATTTAGAAGTCAAATTTTCTCAAAAGGTTATGGAGTGTTGAGGATCTGGGGTGGTGGGGTGAGTATCATAGGCCATTTGTTTGTTAAGTGGCCTACTCACAGGAAAAGTACATTTGCTCCTATCTCTTGAAAGGAAGTCCTTTTACAATGTGGAGCAGGATCTCCCTAAATTGGCCTCTTACTCTCTTATAGAGACTAGAAGAGAGTGGCTCTGACTCCTTTGATGATTACAGTTGAAAGGTTTAGTTTGCAAGTCTTTGAGAAACACTTCCTGGGTTATAAAATTGACAAGAGGTTTTTAAAAAAAAGATTTACACCTCACAAAGGCAAATAAAAATTTACAATTGCAAGTAGGACACTGGGCTAAAGGCAAGAAACAGCCCATCTAAAGTTTGGTCCTTTGAGGAGCACATTGAAGCCATCTTCGTCAAACCCTACAGTTGACCACATAGACATTACTTACTTAAGTTTACCAAATATAGATATTTTTTCTTGCTTTATTTATCTTTACTCTCCAAGTATTAATATTACCATCTAATTACTTTGTGAATAAATTGCAGATATTATGACCTTTTCTCTTTCACCAAAATATCCTCTATAGCATTTATATTTTCTCATCCATTCTCAAATCTAGGAACTTTCATTACACTTACTTATAACACTCTTTAATCTCTCTTCATCTGGGAATTTTTTTTCAGCCATTCTTTATTTTCAATGACAGTGTCATTAAAGAATAAGGATAGTTGAGTTTGTCTGATTGTTTTTCCGTGATTCAGTCTAGGCTATAAATTATTGTCAGGAGTAATAATCTAAAGGATTTATTTTTTCAGCATGTCGTGTTGTAAGAATAATGCATTATTATATTGGTTATGCTAACTCTGGTCACTTGGATAGGGTGGTTTCTTTAAGATTTCTCCAAAGTGAAGGTTCATTGTTTCTCTTTATATATTTAAGAAGTAGGGGCACCTGGGTGGCACAGCGGTTAAGCGTCTGCCTTCGGCTCAGGGCGTGATCCTGGCGTTCTAGGATGGAGCCCCACGTCAGGCTCCTCCGCTATGAGTCTGCTTCTTCCTCTCCCACACCCCCTGCTTGTGTTCCCTCTCTCGCTGGCTGTCTCTATCTCTGTCAAATAAATAAATAAAATCTTTAAAAAAAGAAAAAGAAGTAATTTGCAGGTAAACACGTTGTATTGTCTAACAAAAGTTCATCCACCTCTTTTAACAAACATCTATGATTCTACTTGCCATCGTTAATTTAATGTGTCAAGTTTGAGGGTGTTTTTAGATGAAATTACCTAAATTAGTGAGTTTTATGTAAAGCAGATATCCTCCCATAATATGAATGGGCCTTATCCAAAAAATTAAAGGCCTGAATAGAATAAGAAGACCAACCTTCTCAAGCTAGAAGAGATTCTCCTCCATGAGATTGTCTTCAATTTCACCTGTGCCATTAGGTCTCCTGGGTGTCAAGTCTGCCAGCCTTCACTGCAGACTTTGGACTTGACAGCTCCATAATTATGTCAGCCAATTCCTTTTAATAATAGTTTAGGAAATGCAAAGTAGAGGATACAAGGGGTAAACTTATGGGCAAGGAATGACAGGTCACAGCTTCTAACACTCAAGTAATACTTCAAAGGTATATAAGTCCCCTGCCTGCTGTTCCTGATCTTGCCTTCCTTCTGCCCCATCTTTTCTTATACTTCAGCCACTCTGGCCTTCTTTCTATCCCTAAAACATGTCAAGCTGAATCTTAGTCAAGGCACATACCTGCCTCCCTCCTTTGCCCTTGTTCCCTCTTCCTAGAACATTCTTCCCTAGAGCTCCACATGGCCAGTAACTTCTCATATTTAGTTCTTGACTAAGCTACCCCCTCTGAGGAAGGGCTCTACTGACCTCCTTAGCTCAAATAGTCATCCCCCCAACCCCTAGTCACTATTTTATTATGCTATTTTATTTTCTTTATAGCATTTATCATTATCTGAAATTATCTTATTTGTATATTTATTATTTGATATGCCACAAAAGAAACAGCCCATCTATTTTGTCCATACTGAATCCCTAGCACCTACTCAAAAATATGTATTAAATGAGTGAATGAGTGAAATCTTTTATGCCATCTTTCTAGCAGAATGAACAGCTTCCTGCTGGGTGAGCTATGGCAGTTTATTTATTCCTGTATGCAGTGCTTATCCTAGCTGTGGTAGACTGATACATGGATGGTCTCCAATGAAACACAGCATCCAATATTCATGCTTTTTTGTAGTCACTTACATATTAACTCTGTGTTTGGCCATGTGACTTGCTTTGGCCAAATGGGACATGAAAGCAGGGACTTGATAAGAACTTGAACCCTGGGGCTTGTCTTCTTGGAACACTGTCTCTGAGTTACCTTCTAAAGAGGTCCAACTACACTGGTTAAGAAACCACTTGAAAAGGTGATTTCCAGCACCCCTCTATTCCGGCCATTCCAGCTGAAGTTCTGGAGAGATGAAACCCTCTTACACATGCCAATTTCAGCAGATACGAGGTAGAGTGGAAGAACCACCGGGGATGAGTTCAGCCCAGTTGCAGAAACATGAGAAATAATACATTATCTTTTAAATACGTTTGGCATGGCTTATTACACAGCGATAAGTGGCTGAAATGCCACTTTACCTTCCATTATAAAGCAGGAAAGAGTCTAATCCGTTCCTCCAATAGACTGAGCCCACTGCATAAAACTGCAGCATAATTATCTTTGCCTTCCCCACTTGCCTGACATTCTGCACAAATTAAAGTCAATCAAAGAATCCATTTTAAGTCAATAATCCATTCAAAGATTAATTGAGCTCCTCTACAGGCAACCTTCTGTGTCCAGTGTATGTCAGGAATAGAGAGGGATGTGAAAAATAGTGAAGATTCATTCCCCCAACACTTCACATGGCCACTCCTTGAGTCAGGGGACTATGACCATCTCCGAGCACAGCAGCCCAAGTGCAGGGGATGGCATCAGTGTCCAGAGAGGTCGAAACAAATGTCTGTGGGCTTCTTGAGTAAATAAATTCTTGGTTGCATTTATGAACCAGTCTTGAAAACTATAACATCTATCATTTCAAAATAGTCAGTCTCCCCAAGTGCCACTTTAATGCATTATACATAAAATAACCTGGCCTGAATAGCCTCTTTTTGGCCTTTATATTTTTAAAGTTCCTAGTAAATATATAAGTATTATTATGAAATTCTCTGTAATCATATTTGTATGTTAGGTTATCATATTTTAAAATTGTAAATATAAGCACAAGAGAAATGAGAATATGATATAAATCACACAGATGATATTTTCTTTGAATATTAAAGAAACTTTCATTATTAGGTTTCTTAAAACTATACAGTAGTATCTTTAAGATTTTGAACTTACATTCAAATTTAAAAATATTTTATATGGAAATAATTGTAAACTCTCAGGAAATAGCAAAAATAGTCAAAGATTTGGTTTTAATCTTGGAATTTTCCACTCTTCAAATAAGAATTCTCAGACTATAGAATTTTTTTTTGTCTTCTTTAATGCTACAAGTAAACTATTTTGTCCTATTATAACTAATGATTCCGGAAAGGATTTTTAAAAGGGAAGTTGCCTTAAATATTAAGAATGCCCTATGTGCATCTAGGACAAATAGTGTTCTTTAAGAAACAAAATATTACAATAAGTTTCAGAGTTTTGGAGCTATTGTGTTAACAACAATAATGATGAAAATTGTAGGAGCATGAGCACTAAGAAAATAACTTTATATCCTGACATCCACCCTCCAAGATACATACAATTAAAATAGCATAAACTAACCAGTTGATTTCACTTTAATCCCACCCCAGGTTAGCAGTTGAAGGATAGGATAGAAAAATAAAACCTAGCTGAACTGTATATAGAAATTGTTTATTTTTTTCATGGAAAACTGAAATCATAAGTCTGCTTCAGTTTTATTTTTGGCTGAAGCATGTTAATTAAATGCGTGTGTGTTTTAATGTTTTAAAAGATTTATTTCTTTATATTTAGAGAGACTGAGAGAGAGAGAGCAGGAGCAGGAGGGGCAGAGGGATAGGGAGAGAGAATCTCAAGCAGAATCTGTGTTGAACATGGAGCCCAACCAGGGGCTTGATCTCACGACCCTGAGATTATGACCTGAGCTGAAACCAAGAGTCAGATATTCAACTGACTGTGCCACCCAGGTGCCCCTAGTGTGTATTTCTTAATCTCAAAATTATTATTACTGCTGTTATTTTACATATATAGATGTATATATATGTATGTATATATGTATACACATATATATGTATGTGTATATATATATACATTTTTAAAATTTGATTTTAAGTCTGCATTGCAAAAAATAAGAGATTAAAATAAAATTAGGGGCTCCAAACACATAGAAATTCATACTGTGAAAGATGCTTTCTTAGGCCAAAGAGGACATTGAATATATTTAATAAATAGAATTGTATCAATTTGTTAAGATGTGGGGAAATACTCTAATTTTCTTTCAGTCTACATTCCTGTAAATTTGTACTTATCATATGAAAAAAAAAACCTTTGAAGCATAAAATAATTGTAGAATTAACGAACTCAATTTAGCAGTCATATCAAAACAGAAAAAAATAAAATTTTAAAGGTATGATTTTAAAGATTTTAGTGTAATTTAAAAATTTCTCCATTTTGTGTGTAGTCATTATTTATAATTAAATATAATTACTGTATCCTTAAACTGTAAGGACAATTAAAAGCAATGGAAACCTTATCAGAGCATTCAAGATTCTCCAAAGAAGTTATCTGTATCAAAGTAAGAATTTCTGTTTGAAGAGGTTACTAAATTATGAATAGTTCAAGACAGCAACAAACTTAAAAATTAAGCAAAGAGAATTCTAATTTTCCCTAAGTTGCATGTGTCCTTGAACAAGTCACTTAAATATTCCACATCTCACTTTTGTATGTTAATTGAGACAAAGGAATTGCCTTTTAGTGAATTGAAGAAGCAGTAGAATCGATTTTAATAAAACTTAGATCTAATAAAATATAAATTGCTATCTTGTGGCAAAAGAGAATAGATAATCTTACTTAGGAACTATCAGCAGCATTGCCTTGAATCACAAAATGGGGCACTTAGCAATCATTTATAAAGGTCAAACTTAAACCTTATATCCAGACATTAGAAGATTTTAAACAAATCAATACTATATGGAAAATGCATGTCTTTCTTAAAGTTCTACTCTGACGTGCTCTGTATTAAAACGTCTTATCATTTCTTCTAAAAGACATATTTTGAGTCATATTGATTATGTTACTATAAAGGCTTAACATACAGTTTATTCACAAGATCTATGCAAATTTAAATGTCTTTTGTCTTAAAAATTCAAATTCTCAATAGAAATACAGATTTAGAAAATATTAAGCATTAAAAATTGAACATTTCACATGTTCTTGTAGCATAAAGGGTGAAAGATGTTAATTCCTAGAATTTTATGTGCTTGCTAATTCAGTAGATTCTTGCTTTTTAGTTTGCAGGTAAGGAAAGAGTAACTTCAGTAGTAGAAAAGCATATGATTAAAGTTAAACTAAAATGTCCTTTAGTGTTTTATATTTTTTACAATAGTATTTTATTTTATTTTTTAAAGGTTTTATTTATTTCTTTGACAGAGAGTGAGAGAGACAGAGAGACAGAGAGGGAGAGCATGACCAGGGGAGCAGCAGGCAGAGGAAAAGCAGGTACCCCGCTGAGCAAGGAGCCTGATGTGAGGCTCCATCCCAGGACCCTGGGATCAAGAAAGCTTCTGCACAGCAAAGGAAACAGTCAACAAAACACAGAGGAAACCCACAGTATGGGAGAAGATATTTGCAAATGACACTACAGATAAAAGGCTGGTATTCAAGATCTGTAAGAACTTCTCAAACTCAATACCCAAGAAACAAATAATCAAATCAAAAAAAGGCAGAAAAAAGATATGAACAGACACTTTTCCAATGAAGACATACAAATGGCTAATAGACACATGAAAAAATGTTCAACATCATTAGCCATCAGGGAAATTCAAATCAAAACGACCTTGATATACCACCTTACACCAGTTAAAATGGC
Source organism: Ailuropoda melanoleuca (assembly GCF_002007445.2). Classification (NCBI taxonomy): domain Eukaryota; kingdom Metazoa; phylum Chordata; class Mammalia; order Carnivora; family Ursidae; genus Ailuropoda; species Ailuropoda melanoleuca. The sequence goes on from NC_048218.1 coordinate 18,800,187, forward strand.
AAAAATGGGCAAGGCAAGAAACAACAAATGTTGGAGAGGATGTGGAGAAAGGGGATCCCTCTTACACTGTTGGTGGGAATGCAAGTTGGTACAGCCACTTGGGAAAACAGCGTGGAGGTCCCTCAAAAAGTTAAAAATAAAGTTACTTTATCACCCAGCAATTGTGCTACGGGGTATTTACCACAAAGATACAGATACAGTGAAGTGAAGGACCATATGCACCCCAATGTTCTTAGCAGCATTGTCCACAATAGCTAAATTGTAGAAGGAGCTGAGATGCCCTTCAACAGATGACTGGATTAAGAAGATGTGGTCCATATATACAATGGCAGAGAAAGACAATTCTCATAGAGTTTCACTCATAACATTTGCAGCAACATGGATGGGACTGGAGGAGATTATGCTAAGTGAAATAAGTCAAGCAGAGAAAGACAATTCTCATAGAGTTTCACTCATTTATGGAACATAAGAAATAGGAAAATCGGTAGGAGAAGGAAGGGAAGAATGAAGAGGGAGGTAAACAGAAGGGAGAATGAACCATGAGAGATTGTGGACTCTGGGAAACAAACTGAGGGCTTCAGAGGGGATGGGGGTGGGGGAATGAGATAGGCCGGTGATGGGTATTAAGGAGGGCACATCTTGCATGGGGCACTGGGTGTTATACGCAAATAATGAATCATGGAACATTGCATCAAAAACGGGATGTACTCTATGGTGACTGACATAACAAAATAAAAATTATAAAAGTAGGGGCGCCTGGGTTGCACAGTGGTTAGGCGTCTGCCTTCGGCTCAGGGCGTGGTCCCGGCGTTGTGGGATCGAGCCCCACATCAGGCTCTTCCGCTGTGAGCCTGCCTTCTTCCTCTCCCACTCCCCCTGCTTGTGTTCCCTCTCTCGCTGGCTGTCTCTATCTCTGTCGAATAAATAAATAAAATCTTTAGAAAAATTATAAAAGTAAAAATAAAATTAAAAAAATAAAGAGAAAAGCATGATGCAGACAAACGCACACACACACAAAATAAGAACCTTAATAGTTTGTTTTCACAAATTGTTTTTTTTTTTTTAAGATTTTACTTATTTATTTGTCAGAGAGAGACAGAGCACAAGCAGAGGAAGAAGCAGGCTCCCCACGGAGCAAGGAGCCTGATGCCAGAATCAATCCCAGGACCCAGGGATCATGACCAGAGCTGAAGGCAGATGCTTAACTGACTGAACCACCCACCCAGGCGTCCCTGTTGTCACAAATTGTTAATGAGTTCTAGCTACTTCTACTTCTATAACCCTATAAATGAGATTATAAAACTTTTTTTTAAAGATTTCATTTATTTATTTGACAGAGAAAGACAACCAAGGAGAGAGGAGACACAAGCAGGGGGAGTGGGAGAGGAAGAAGCAGGCTCCCAGCAGAGGAGTCTGATATGGGGCTCTATCCCAGAACCCCGGGATCATGCCCTGAGCCGAAGGCAGACGCTTAACAACTGAGCCACCCAGGCGCCCCTTTAAAACTTCCATAAAAATAAAATTATGTTACTGAATTTAGAGTCATATTGCTTATTTAGATTAAAAAATCATTTATTCATTCATTTATTTATTTATTTATTCATTCATTCATTCATTCATTCATTCATTTAGTATTTAAATTCCAGTTAGCGCACAGTGCAGTATCAGTTTCAGGTGTACAATACAGCGATTCCACACTTCCATACCGGGTGGTGCTCATCACACCAATTTTCTCCTTAATCCACTCTCCTGTTTAACCCATCCCCCTACCCACCTTCCTTCTGGTAACCATTAGCTTGTGCTCTGTACTTAAGAGTCTGTTTCTTAGTATGCCCCTTTCTCTCTCTTTTCCCCTTTGCTCATTTGTTTTGTTTCTTAGATTCCACAGATGAGTGAAATCATATGGTATTTCTCCGTCTCTGACTGACTTACTTTGTTTAGCATAGTACTCTCTAGCTCCATCCACGTTTTGCAAATGACAAGATTTTGTTCTTTTCTCAAATTTTTTAAATATTTTATTTTATTTTATTTATTTGGGAGAGAGAGAGAAAGCACACGAGCAGTGGAAGGGCAGAGAGAGAGAGAATCCAAGCAGGCTCCATGCTCAGCACAGAGCCTGATGTAGGGCTCAATCTCATGACCTTGAGATCACGACCTGAGCTGAAATCAAGAGTCTGGCACTTAACCAACTGAGCCACCCCAGGCACCCCTGGTTCTTTTTTATGGCTCACTAATATTCCATCATATATATGTGTGTGTGTGTGTGTGTGTGTGTGTGTGTGCCACATCTTTATCATTCTTATCCAGCTGATGGACATTTGGTCTCTTTCATAGTTGGACTATTGTTGATTATGCTGCTATAAATATCAGGGTGATATATCCCTTCAAATTTGTATTTTTGTATCCTTTGGGTAAACACCTAGTAGGGCAATTGCTGGATTGTAAGGTAGTTCTATTTTTTCTTTTTTTTCTCAATATATTTTTTTTAAGTAGTCCCAACCCCCAGCATGGAGCCCAACACGGGGCTTTAACTCACAATCCTAAGATCAAGACCTGAGCTAAGGTCAAGAGTCAGATGCTTAACTAAGTGAGCCACCCAGGCACCCCAATTCCATTTTAACTTTCTGAGGAACTTCTATACTGTTTTCCACAGTGGCTTCACCTGTTTGCATTCCCACCAACAGTGCAAGACAGTTCCCCTTTCTACACATCCTTGCCAGCACCTGCTGTTTCTTGTGTTTCAGATTTTAGTCATTCTGACAGATATGTGGTGATATCTCATTGTAGTTTTGGTTTGTGTTTCTCTGATGATCAGTGATGTTGCACATATTTTCATACGTCTGTGGCTATATGTATGTCTTCTTTGGAAAAATGTCTATCATGTCCATTAAAAATTTTAAATGTGAATTATATTATCACTTAAGTCAATATTAGGCATCTTATTTGGACCAATTTTTTTTTTAACTCTTGTCTATGGCTATGCTAGAAAAAAATGTTTGAGAATGATAGAGAAAGATTTTATTACAAAAGCATTTCTTCTCTGAAGAGTATATTATTTTTCTTTGAGATATTGTTTCTAGCTTATTTAGTTTTTGATAACTCTGAGTTCTTCCTTAAAGGAAATGTTGTAATACATGCTATAAACTAAGAAGAGATGGCACTATTTTAATATATATCATATTTAGAATATAAAATGAATTAGAGAAAATAAAAAGCTGCACAAGTTATGATTTCTTGAGTAGCTTCTAATAAGGTCTAGATTTCATGGAGTATTACAACAGAAATGATTCTTTGACTTCACAAAACACATAGTTGTTATGGTAACCTTATTTCTATATTGCATATACCTCATTTTCTAATATTGAATATTATATCTAGCAATATAATTGAATTATACTGTGTATATACTATACATTATTTTAAGTTGTCCCTAGAAAACACTATTGGATTTGAGAAGAAAATTTCAAATTTTATAACCGCAATGTTTTTTGTCTGTAAGACTGAATAAAAACACATAAGACTGAGAATTATAATTTTTTTCTGTGCATGTTCAAATTAGTGAATGTGGTTCATGACAAGAATACCAAAAAAAAAAAAATAGGGTGAAATCATCAAGCTGATTAAAGCTATTTAAAATTACCACTATCTAGCATGTTATATGTTTTATTTATCTTGTTTATTCTCTATTTTTCTCAGTATAACATGTCCTTCATAAGGGTACAAATTTTGTTCAGGACAGTGAATCTCTAGGCCCTGTGACAGTACCTGATACACAAAAAAGTGCATGATAAATATTGTCAAATAAAAAATTCAGATTATATTCTTTTTATAATTGGAAAGTTACAAATATCTTTAAAATAGTTGTTGAAGTCAGAAAGTAGTATGTTAATTCTGAATAAGACATACATTTAAAAGTTTGTATTCTGACATTCCTTCAAATTTCTAAAGAATAATTATTCTCTTTTTTGGTTTTGCATAATAATACCCACATTAGCAGAATAGAAGTGAGCACAGCATAGGATTCCCTGCCAAGGTTCATTTTTCTGTACATGCACCCCAATTTATGATCACCTGATTTTTAAACTTATACTTATTTCAAAAAAAATGGAAACTGATATGATTTGGAATCACTTCCCCAACTCAAATGAGAGGGAAGTTAGATTAAGAATTCTTCCCTTTTTCATTCATGGAAGCAATGAAATAGACTAAGTACTGCTTGTCAAAAATGCATTGTTTATGGTCTCTCATTGAATATTTTTGGACTGAAGTCATGGCAATAATATATTATGAAAGAAGGTCTCAACATTATACATTCTGAGTAAGGTTTGGGATCTGGGTATTCTAACATGTTTGTTATAAAATGATTAAATTTTTCTTTTAAATATAATTTTGTAGATCTAAATAAAAAAAATTATAGGTATTTTAAGAAAGAGGAAAGAACTGTGGTACCACAATAAAAAAAAAAGCAGACTCCATTAGTCTTTTTAATCTTTGGAAATAAGACTGACATAGTGTTCAATTCCAGTGAACAGTCCAAATGAAAAGCACTCTTACCTCATCTTTTGTTATTGTTGTTTTCTTGTTTGTTTGTTGCTGTTTTCCTTAGCTCAGATTTTGGAAACAGTTTGCCAAGAACTAAATAAATATTACCAATTTTTTTCTCCAGGAGAAATCTCATGCAATTCATATTAGAATAATATTTAAAATGAGGTATAATTCTTTTTTTTTTAAGATTTTATTTACTTATTTGACAGAGAGAGAGACAGCCAGCAAGAGAGGGAATGCAAGCAGGGGGAGTGGGAGAGGAAGAAGCAGGCTCCCAGCGGAGGACCCTGATGTGGGGCTCGATCCCAGAACACCAGGATCACACCCTGAGCCGAAGGCAGATGCTTAACGATTGAGCCGCCCCTAAAATGAGGTATAATTCTTAACCTGATTCAAGATAAATAAAAACATTGTTTATGATATGCTCTATATTTCCATATAAATTTTTATATATATTCATATTATATATATTAATTTCCAATAATGGAAATTGTGCAGCACATTTAGAATCATTTAGTGTGTTTTTTTTAAAGTTGATTATGTATGAGATGGAAATTGGCTAGCATTTAGAATTAACCAATGATATTCTAAGTTCTCCAAATCAGTACTTGACACTCTACTCATTTAATGTACACTTAAATTAGTTTTAAAATTAGTAATATATATATATACATATATATATGTATATATATATATGCCCACGCAGTACAAAAGATAAAAAAATGGATGCAATGATATTCAATTTGGGGACATTGTGTCAAGAAAGTCACTTAATTCCTCAACATAAATTCCATCTTTAACAAATGTACATATTTCCATCTAAATGACCAATTTATATAAAATGGAAAAAAATTTCCTCTTTGCCTTTTTAACAGGATTGATACTTGTCAATATTATTCACTTTGAGGTGTATACAAGGGACAGGGAAAAGATTCGCTTCACTTGTCTGTGGTTGACCAATACTGGCCTCCCAAAAGATGTCCACATCCTAATCCCTGGGACCTGTGACTATTACTTTATACAGCAAAAAGATTTTGCAGGTGTACTAAATTGACAATGGGGAGATTACTCTGGATTTTTGGGATGGGTTCTTAATGATGAAATATTATCTAACTTGCCTTTTGTTAAAAACACATCCCTCTTTCAATCATAGATATGGAGTCTTTTTTGTTTCTAAAACTCAAGACATAATTTCCATTCTTTTTAAAAATTATATCAACATTTAGTAAGATTTCTCCTCCTCATCCTTTTCTATCAGTATCATTCTGTCACTATGACGTAATCTCATTCTTTTATATGATCTCTGTTTTAATTTCTGATTGATACTTAATTAATAACTTTTCAGGAATCTCCAAGTTCTGCAGTGAAAAAAAAAAGAATGGAATTTATGATTTTAACATGGGCTATAACTATACAATAAGAAAGATCAGCGTTTATCAGTTAATTATAAGCAGTCATAATTGGAACTGGAACAGAGTCATACATAAAAATTAATTCATATGTAAAAACAAGACCATAATATGTATCTCAGTATATATGTATGTAAGAGTACATGAACATATATATAAGTATATATGTAAAGTACATACATATGTAACTTGTCTCCATATGCATTTTAAGTGAGATCAATTGTATATCAGAAAATCTATGTCATGAATTGATTGAGATGGGTATTTAAAGTATAATACAAGGGACAAAGTACATCTTTTCATTTTTAATAGGAAGAATTTTCTTTAAATTTCTTGGTTGTTACATAGAAGTTTCCAACTCACTTTCTTTCTGTAAATATAGAACTAGTATAGACATTGATTTTATATTACAGATGAAAGATGAATTTTATATAAATTAGTTAATTAGAATTTCATTGAAAATATTTGCTAACAAGAATTCCATAGCAAAAGTTAAATCAATTTATGGGGGTGCCTGGGTGGCACAGCGGTTAAGCATCTGCCTTCGGCTCAGGGCGTGATCCCAGCGTTGTGGGATCGAGCCCCACATCAGGCTCCTCCGCTATGAGCCTGCTGCTTCCTCTCCCATTCCCCCTGCTTGTGTTCCCTCTCTCGCTGGCTGTCTCTATCTCTGTCAAATAAATAAATAAAATCTTAAAAGAAAAAGTTAAATCAATTTATGTACTTTTCTTACAGAGTCTAACTAGGATGGATGTTGGATAACAACTCAATGATTCTTTTTTTTTAGAAGACGTGTAAAAGAGAAACAAAATTGAATGTCAAGACTATAGATCTATTTTCAGTTCAGAGATATGATTCTTTAAGACCAACTAAACTTGGTAGGAAAATCAGAACAGGTGTTTATGTAAATGCAACCTTAAAGTTTACATTGTATATGGGTAAAATGCACTGATATATGACAATTTTCCTCTGTATTTTAAAATACTTATTTTCAGAAGTTATTTTATAATCTCTGTCTATACTCAAAGCATCATCATCTTACATCAAATTTTTAAAACAATCAAAACAAAAAAGGTTGATATAGGAAAATTTAATTTAATTTTAAAAATATTATTTTCCCAGTATACTAAAAATACATGAATCTATTATGGCAATTGTAATACTCATTCAAGAAATAATGCTTGGCCATTTGTCTTTTCTGATATTAAAGTAATATAGAAGCTTTGGTCATGAATGGAAATAAAGACACGTCTGTCTCTGGGGCTTTGCAGGTCCTATAACTAAAGTGTGCAGCAGATTGGTTAATTCCTCTGTGTAAGACTAGAGCACAATGAGAGAGAAATGAATTCTCCTCTGGGAGCAACCGAGCAGAAGTTTGTCTGATAACCATCTGATTCATGATCACTGCTATATTTTAGCTGTAGAAATGAAGTACTCCCTAGTCAAAGACTAGGCTATAAAATAATGGGTGAATAAACTTTAAGGTGCTTAAGTTATGGTGTTCAATCATGTATTTGAATTGCACAGTATAAATTACGTTGATCATGTCATAGGTCAATTGTCTCTGAACATATAATTTAACTATATAAAAGGCTATAAACATTTATTATATTAATCATAGAAGTTAATCAAGAGACCCTACACTTATATTTATCTTTTTTAAATTTAATGTTACAGTATTGTAATGAATCAATGAAATAATTTTCCTGACAATGTGAGTTTAGCTGTCTACATAAATGTCAATGTTGAATTATTGCAAATACCCCTTTAAAAAAGCACATACTTAAAGAAGAATTTTGATTTTTGAACTTAAATGTGCTTTAACATCAGTTTTTTTTTTTTTTCAGAGTGTTAGCTATGTATTTACATATGTTACTAATGACTAACATGTTCTTAGATCACTGGTTCATGTTTGGTTCAAAATTGAAAGTAGTAAAATATTTTAATAGCTCTTATGACTATAAAATTAGATTATTGTAGTTTGGGGATAAGAATGAAGTATTCAATATGCAAGAACCTGTGTATATGTCGAAGAAGTAGGATAGGTTTCTCTAGATTGTCAACCTTTTAGTTTTGCTTAGCAGATCAGAAACCTGGAGTTACCGATCATATATCCATGTCTATTGTCCCTTCATTCACTTATGTAGCAACTTAAAGCCTGCTACTTACAAGGGGTGGATGTGGAAGCGAGAACTACACTAGTGAGCCAGGAAAACATTGTCCTTGTGTGTTTAGAGCTTATAAACGAGTAGGGATAGAGAATGTAAACTCAGAAACTCCCTGTCATGTGTTAGATGCTTATCCTGCATTTTCTATAGTCTGAAACCCCATAAATAATTTATTGTTTCTTTCCTTGCCTTATTCCACACACACAGTTATCGTGAAATGGCTCTAAAAGAACAAAGTGCTATGTGTCTGTATATTAGGGAGACCTAACTAACCCTGGGCCTTTCGTAACACTTTCCTAAGTGCACGACATTAAACCAATTATTTAGAATGCCACCAGAAGAATGAAGAGTCATTTAAATGGACAAGGTAGCTGAAAGGATTTTTTTTTTTATTTTAAGATTTTATTTATTCGACAGAGATAGAGACAGCCAGAGAGAGAGGGAACACAAGCAGGGGGAGTGGGAGAGGAAGGAGCAGGCTTCCCAGTGGAGGAGCCTGATGTGGGGCTAGATCCCATAACGCTGGGATCACGCCCTGAGCCGAAGGCAGACGCCCAACAGCTGTTCCACCCAGGTGCCCCTGAAAGGATATTTTTAATCTAAGAGACCTACATTCAGAATTTCGAGGCAGAAACAAATACACCAGGTGGAGAATGTGGGATCTATGAGGCTGTACCTTAGCAAACAAGCCTGGGGGTGGGGAGCAATGAACATATATGATGTTATGTAGGACTCTGTGTATTATGTTAGGGATTTTTATTTTACACATTGACAAATATCAAAAGAATTTAGAAACAGAAATTTAAATTATTTACATGTTTGAAAGTTTCTTTGTTATGTTTTATAATAATCTCCATATACAAAAGATTTGATTCAGTTGATACTCTTAAATAATGAGAAAATGATATCCAGGTAAATGAACAAAGAATTTCTCTGTACAATAATGCTATTATTACAGGAGTGATGCATTAAAAAGATCATTTTCCTCTCAGGGATTTTTCTTAGCTCCAGATATTAGGCCATTTTCATAAAGAACCAATTTACTCTAAAGTCACCTTATAGAAAGCACAGTTGCTTATTTGTAAGCAACTTGTGAATTCCTGCCACAAAGTAGCCAAGAAGGCTTTTTTTTTTTTAAAGGTTTGCAATTGATGAAAAATTACTCACATGATTTTTGTACTGTTTGGGAACAGAAAGCAATACTGTCAATAGGAAAAAAAATCCATAACTGAAAAATGGAGTCTTAATTGATAGCAACATTGGTAATTAAAAATGAACTGATGTGGGTGTTTGGAAGAAAAGGGCTTGCAGGTTCCACATCTTTGCAGCAGAAACGCTGGCTTGCTAGACACATGCGTGCATGGGGTAGAGGTGGAGGCTCAATCTAATTTAAAAATCTCTGTAAGGGGTGCCTGGGTGGCTCAGTCGGTTAAGAGTCTGCTTTCAGCTCACGTCAAGATCCCAGGGTCCTGGGATCGAGTCCCACATAGGGCTCCCTGCTCAGCGGGAAGCCTGCTTCTCCATCTCCTCCTACCCCTCCCTCTGCTTGTGCTCGATCTCTCTACCTCTCAAATAAATAAATAAACACTTTTAAAAAGAGTGTCTGCCTTCTGCTCAGGTCATGATCTCAGGGTCCTGTGATCCAGCCCCACTTCTCCCTCTCCCTCTGCCCCTCTGCACCACTTATGCTCTCTTCCTCTCTCTCTGTCTCTCTCAAATATATAAAATCTTTAAAAAAAAAATCTCTGTAAGGCATTACAGTAATAATGCACTCTTAATTTGATCAATAATATGCATATACACCATAAAATATGAAAAATAGCCCTCTATTATATCAAAGAAATAGATAACTTATGTTTAAAAAGTTAAAAAAAATCTCCTTTGAAATGAATGATCAAGCGTTGCTCCTTCATAATACAATTTCAGTAAAAAGATGGACTGATCAAAGAAGATGACTTTCAAAACAAGCAAGCAAACAATGGAATTATATTAAAACTATTTTCACATGTAAACATTTTTTTAAAAAGAAAAAAGAGAATAAAAAAATCTAAAGACTATGGAAACAGAACTGCTTCTCAGTGACAACAATCTATTTCCGAGCATTGGCATCTATGAGAAGAAGTAGGTTTTTCTGTCTTCATAAACATCCAGGTATAAGTAGACTGTGACAGAATCCCATTCCTTCCCCCAAGTGAACTGTAATAATATTCAGAACTATTCATATGAACTGCTGGAAGGACTTTCATGGGACTACTTCAGACTCGTATACCAACTCACTAAATGAAGCCGTCTCTACCTTGACATTGGAGCTGTCGTGGCTAGGTAAAGGGGACTAGGACCCCAAGCCTCAGACTGAACAATCCCCGATATTTGCACCACACAAACAACCAACTCTCAGTGTAAGTAACTTTTTCTGAGATATGCAGGCTTAAATCTACCCCCAGGAACCTGGGCACACACACGCTCTCTTCTCTTTAAATGAAAATAAAATGGAAGGACAGAGTCCAGATCCCCACACTTTATCCAACTGTCTGGATTTCTTCCAAATACCTATTCACCTACCTTAACCTACAGGGGATGTTTGGTTTGTATTGTTTTGCTTTAGTCTTTTCTATATGTGGGGGAAAAAAGCAATTGAAATAGTCCAAGTCTACTATTCATATCTTTTTGAGAGTTCAAACAATAAAAAAGAGAAATGTTGGATTTTGGAAAATGTTATTCTATACTTTACTTGACTCATTTCTTTTGATTTCAAGCATAGCTTTGGGTTAATTTTCATTATTTTTGGTTTCTTCCCCTTCATTTGAACAATAAAATTTTAAATATATGTTCATTTTATATGGTACAAAAATGTAATTTACATCCAGAAATATAAGAAACAAATCCTAGCAATAAAAATGAAAAAAAATAATGTGATCCGACCATATTTATCAATGTCACAAATATAAACTTCATTTTAGTGATTATTTTGTACAAACCTGATTGTAGTCCCCAGTGAGAAATCCACTGGCTAACATGATTTCCTTTATCAATGACAACTCTAACCAACTATAGGGTATATGATCAAGAGATGTCCCCTTCTCCCTAATAGCACCCAATGCAAACCAGACTAGCTCTTTCCTAATCACCCCAACATGGTACCAAATCTGGTGGTAAACTGCTCTCAGCTCCCTCTTACTGAGAGGTCCCCTCGCTCCTCTGATGTGCATACTTCTTCTTTAAAGATTTTTTTTTGTTTATTTGACAGAGATAGAGACAGCCAGCGAGAGAGGGAACACAAGCAGGGGGAGTGGGAGAGGAAGAAGCAGGCTCATAGCAGAGGAGTCTGATGTGGGGCTCGATCCCATAATGCTGGAATCACGCCCTGAGCCAAAGGCAGATGCTTAACCGCTGTGCCACCCAGGCGCCCCTGATGTGCATACTTCTTTACTCCCACAAGTTAATAATGGTTTGCCTAATAATGGTTTGGGCTAAGTGGTTTTGCCTGGCAGACTCTAACAAGTTAAAGAGGCATTTTAAAGTTTAGCACTAACTTCACTGGGTCTGTTAGAACACGTTCCTGGGTTTGTTATACACTGAGTGTACTGACCATGAGCATTTGCTTCCCAAATTGAAGAAAAACTGTGGAATTACAAATATTCTTATTTAATTTGATAGTTTTATTACTTACTTGGGGAAAAAGCATCTTATAGTTGTGCTTTTTTTATTACTGAAGTATAGTTGACAAGTAATGTTAAGTTTCAAGCGTACGACGTAGTGATTCAATTCTATACCTTATTCAGTGTTCACCGTGATAAGTGTAGTCATCATCTGTCACCATATAACATTATTATGGTATTATTGGTTACATTCCCTATGCTGTACTTTTATTTCTATGACTCATTAATTTTATAACGGAAGGTTTATACCTCTTAATCTCCAACTATTTCACCTAGCTGTTGTATTTGATACACAAAAGTAAGGCAGTCACTTTCTTTAGGTAGCTTATAATCAGCTATGTCAGATGAAATCTGCTATAAATAATCATAATAGAAACTTAGTCATATGTGCCCCAAGAGAGATGTTAAAAATAACACTAGATTTCTTTCATTTTATTTAACCATGAGAGATAAAAACTACCTTAAGTTATCTTAATAGAAAATAATCTGTAAATGCCATAAGATACTAAAATATCACTATATCCCCTTAATTTTCTTGTTATTACTCCAGTTCTCCCTTCCTTATTAAACTGATTATTTATTTGTTATAATTATACTGTTTCATGTTATAATTTAAATATTTATGAAAAAGTGCATAATTTAATAGTAGCACTAATTTTTTTTAAGATTTTGTTTATTTATTTGTCAGAGAGAGAGAGCACAAGCAGGGGGAGTGGCAGGCAGAGGGAGAAGCAGGCTCCCCATGGAGCAGAGAGCCCAACGTGAGTGGGGCTCGATCCCAGGACCTTGGGATGATGACCTAAGCCGAAGGCAAGTGCTTAACCAACTGAGCCACCCAAGTGCCCCTCTAGTAACACTAATTAAAAGAAAAATTATTACAGCACAAAAGCAGGTATAGTAGTAATTGACTATGATTAGTCAGTACCAATAAATCACTCCCCAATATCTGTGACTTAACGTAAGACATTTTTTTCTTACTGTACTATACAGTTAAAACAAGTCAGTGAAGAGCCCACACAGTTACTGGACTCACATAAAGATCCAGTGTGGCAGGCACACTCTTTGTGGGCCCCCAATGATCCTCTTTTGTGTGACCCCTTTCCTTTGAGTGTGGGGAAAACTATGACTTTCTCTTAACCAATAAGATACGATAAAAGTGATGGGATGTCACTCCCCGGATTGCATTACATTATATAAAACTCCATCCTAGCAGATAGATAAAGACTCACCTTTTGGCTTTGGAAAAACAAACTGCCATCTGTGAAGTGTTTATGGAGAGGACCATGTGGCAGGGAGCTAGCGGTGGGCTCTCGGGTCTGGAGGAGGCTTGGATCTGACCTCCAGTAAGGAGCTGGGACAAGCAAATTAACTCTGGCAGCTGAATGAGCTTGAAGACAGATTCTTCCCCAAACCCTCTTGCTAAGAAAGCAAACCAGTCAACGTCTTGATTGTAGCCTTGTGATACCCTGAACAGAGGTCCCAGGTAAGACCTGCTCAAATTTCTGGCCCATGAATATGTAAGATTTTAAAAACATGTGTTGTGGGGGCACCTGAGTGGCTCAGTCAGTTAAGTGACTGACTCTTGGTTTCAGCTCAGGTCATGATCTCAGGGTCCTGGGATCAAGCCCCTTGTCGGGCTCCCCACTCTGCATGGAGTCTGCTTGTCTCTCCCTCCCTTTGCCCCTCCCCGTTTGTGCTCTCTCTCTCTCTAAAATAAATAAATCTTTAAAAAAAATGGTGTGCTTTGATAAGCCTCTAAGGTTGTGGAAGTTTGTAACACAGAAAAAAAAAACTAATTCCACAATTTTATAGTAATATCTCTGTTAATAAATACAGCACCTCTTCCATTTTGAAGGTGGAAGAGAGAACTGTTTGAAAACAGGTACTGATTCTTCTGCCTGGAAATGCTGCCAGTCACTTGAACTTGCCACTATTCACTTGGCTGTCTAAAAGAAAAAGGGCTGAGAACCATAAGAGCACAGATGGTTTGCAGAGTACCATTTTGTAAGCCCCAATTTACCTTTTTTTTTTTAAGAGCAAAATGTGTTTTTGTCTTCATTTCTGCATGCAGGGTAACCCTGCCACATGACAGGTAACAGAGAATCTAAATCAAGCACGGTCTTAAAATTGAAGTCAAGAAATTATGAGTTGTATGTGATATTACATAAGGTCCATAATTAGGACTTGGTCATAAAAAACAATTTTATGCCCTACTCACATCACAATACAATGGTGGAACAGGGAAAGGGCAAACCCAAGTAATATTTTCATTTGGAAAGCTCTTTGATCATACTGATTTTCTGTCCACCCAAAGATTCATCTTTTTTATTGTTCTCTACTAATATTTACATCTAAATTTTACTTTTATTCTTCATTATCTTTCTTAGCCATATCCAAAGTGTTTGAGAATATCATCCCCTGAAGATTCTGCAGCAGCTTATTACATATCTTACTCATAGACGTTTGAAGTCTCAAGGTCATTTAAGATATAAAACTATGGTGGAATGGTATAGTGGTGTTGTGGTTACATAGGAAAATACCCTTGTCTGTATATAGAGTTACAGGATATCGTGTTGGCAAATTACACTCAATGGTTCAAGGAAACAAGTTATTTATATAACATTTGAAACTGTTGTGTAAATTTTGGAATATTTTGAAATTCAAGAGGAAGAGGAGGACAGGGAAAGGAAGAGAAAAAAAGGCTGTATTCAAAAATCAAGGAAACTTGAACTGCATTGGCAAATCTTTGTAGAAAAGATAAAGCAGTTTGAAGTGGACTTCCCCAAATTTGTCAATTTGAAGAAAAAGGCATAGATTAAACAGAAAATGATATGAGTGTCTTACTGTGCTAGAGATGGGTTTGAAGTATACCTGACAAAAAGAAAGGAACTTCAGGAAGGAGAGAGTGAAAGCCCCAAACTGCACATAAAATTTACCATTTGGGCATTTGCTAACTTTTGAAATTGTCCAGGTGTAAGATAAAATGTCAGTAAATAAAACAAAAACTAATGGCAAATATTCTATTTACAGATTGATGATGTAAAGAGCTCTGCAGATCTTATTCCCAGTGAAAAAAACTATGACTGGTAAAAATTATTAATAAATAAAAACATTTAAACACTATAAAAATGCCTTAAGGGCATAGAGTAAATGCAGAAATATTTATTCACTAAAACTATCAAATTTCAGGATGCATTTAATAATAACATGTGAACTTACACTTTGAAAATTATAAAACATTTTTTTTAAGGAAGTTAAAGAGACATTGGTGCACCAGGGTAGCACAATTAAGCATCTAACTCTTGGTTTCCACTTAGGTCTGATCTAAGAGTTGTGAGATCGGGCCTTGCATCAGGCTCTGCACTCAGCAAGGAGTCTGCTTGAGATTCTCTCTTCCTCTCCCTCCACCCCTCTCACTCATGTTCTTGCTCTCTTTACAAAATAAATAATTAAACTTTTAAAAAAGAAAGAAATTAAAGAGACATAAATAATCAAAAGACAATCCATGTTCACAGAATAGATTTCATATTGTTAAATCGGTAAAATTCTCTAATTTATCTGCAAATTCTATTAAATCCCTATTACAATCGCAGCTACCTTTGTATGTATGTTGACCCTGAAACTCATGAAAATGCTGAAAACAACCTTAGAAAAGGAGAAAAAAAGCAAGAAGACACACATTTCACAATTTCAAAACTTATGACAAAGCTACAATAATCAAGAAATAATGGGACTGGCATATGAAAAACATTGTAGATACTGAACGTAACAGTACCAATGTAATAAATACAATTGAGACTACAGAAATCAATCTTCATATCCATGGTCTACTTTACTTTCTATCCATAATGAGAAAGAAGCATCAACTTTCTTTAAATGTTCCTGCCATTATGTATTTCAAATGTTGTTATTAATCAAAGGGAAACATTCATCTCTAAGTACTGAGTGGGATCCTAGAACCACTTCAGTCACATAGAGGAGGGCTTCTCAGATTTCAATGTGCATATAAATTACCAGAATATCTTCTTAAAATGCGTATTCTGAATCATTAGTTCTTGGGTGGAGTCTGAAATTCTTTTAATATATCAGGTACAGACTTACTTGGAGTAACAAGGGACCACAGTATTTTAATTTAAAGCATATATTAGTAAAATGACAATTTCTATGGTAATAGGAAAAGAAAACAGACAATCTACATGGTCAAGAAGTCTGGAAATACCTCAAATACACATAATTTGCAAAATAAGTCTTATCCTGGGAGCACCTGGATAACTCAGCTTGTTAAATGTCCTGACTCTTGGTTTCAGCTCGGGTGATCTCAAGGGTCATAAGGTTGAGCCCCATGATCAGGTTCCATAATGGGCATAGAATCTGCTTAAGATTCTCTCTCTCCTTCTCCCTCTGCCCCTCCCCACCCCCAGCTCATGCACATACACATGAGCGTGTGTGCTCTCTCTCTCTCTCTCAAAAAATAAATTTTTATCCTGGTAGAATATTGTATTACCACGATGTATTCATCATAGATACAGAATAGGAAATATCACAAATCAGAAAATACCCATAGTATTAATAAACTATATTTCTTTAGAGCTCATACATAGAAGAATCTTATATGAATATCCTTCTTTAATGTTACATTTTGTGATATGTTAAAGAGAAACCATCACACAGAACAGGATGAGAAAACAAAAGTTGATTTATTCTGATCCTCTCTCTCCATCAATAGGGGAGAGAGTACAAAGTGCATTCCCAGCTCCATAGACACAAAAGGCAGGAGCGCATTTAAATGCTGAGGTGAGCTAGTGGAAAAGTACTGAAAGACATTAGGTGGGAGGTTGATCAATGGAATGCATCTATTAAGTTATTCCTGAGTTTGCAAATGTTTTTCTCTGTGATTAGGCCATCTGTGTTTGCTAATTGGCTTTACCCAAAGGAAAAGCAAACTTTCTCCTATCTTCATCACCAGAAATAGTTTTACAGCTTGCAGCAAGACTCCAAGTTATGCTGGAGTCAGGCTCCCTCTCTCCCATAGAGACTGAGAAAAGGGATGACTAACAGGGAGATTGAATGGCAAAGGGACAGCTCCCAGGCCAGGTCCTTGAGAAAGATAGTCCTGGGTTGTCAAACTGGAGAGGTTTTTCAAGAGATTTACATCTCAAAGGGACAAAGACAGAATTTAAAATCACAAGGTTTGCAAAGGAAATGCTCTAAGAAAAGGAAGGTCACCTGCTTTACCAGATACCTGAGGATTTTTCAAATCCAGGGGAACGGTGAGGTAAAGCTATCTCTGATGTACACACTCAAATGTACACAGAGCATGTCCTTCCCAATGACAGCAAAGACACATGTGTTAAAATGTGGCTTATAATTTCACGCACAGTTTCTCCCAAGCAAGTATTTCCTTTCCCCTCCCCAGTTTTATTGAGAAATAATTGATATACATCACTCTCTAAGTTTAAGGCATGCAGTCTGATGGTGTGATTTACATATATTGTGTAAAAAAGCATCTCTCATGCCACCAGGTCATAGTTTCTTATGCCGTCCTCCTTCCATCCTTCAGCTTCACCCACCACGCTCTGCTCCAATCCCATCAGCCAGGTTTGGGCCCCTCACATCTCAGTGTTGCATGGATGCGATAGAAGCCCAGCTCCTTGCTGCCTGAGTGTGGTTCACAGAAGCGGTCTCCTGGGAGCTTATTAAAAATACAAAAATCTCAGGGGTACCTGGGTGGCTCAGTCAGTTAAGCACCCAATTCTTGATTTTGGCTTAGGTCATGATCTCAGGGGTGGGAGGCCTCACCTGAGACTTCCTGAATCAAACTGCAGATATCAACAGGATTCGCACAGGATCCGCATGCACTTTGAACTCTGGAGAGTACTTTTCTAGCTTGCTTCCCCTTTCAGGATTTCAGCTTCTCCAATTTATTGTATACAATACCGATTTTACACAGAGTAGCCCGAATGCAGTGATGTTACCTAAGCACATATCATTGCCACACTCTTGCCAAACCATGCCACCCAATGATTTGATTAAGAAATGTAGTTCTGGATATTTAGGTGCAAGCCTCCTTCTTACTTTTCCCTTCCTCTCTTTTCTATAACAACGCAGCAAGTGTCTTTCCTAACCCCTCTCCCATTTAGGAAATAAACTGTCACTTCTTTCTTCCCATACTTCAAAGTCTTGTGTTCTACTGTGCTCACACAGGCACAGACACCTTTGCAAGGCTCTCCCTTCTAAAAAGTAATTTTTTAATCTTCTAATTGCAAAAGGGAATAATTAAGTGTAAAATGATATGGTGTAAACTTTGGTATAACCTCTAATTCAGTCTATAACATAAAACTAAGGCAGATGAAATCCACACACATCTCTCAGCAAATCAACCTCAGTCGCCCTTTGAGAATTGCAGATAGTTACGGGGGGGGGGGGGGGGGGGGGGGGGGGGGATAAAAAGGAGATCCTGAAATAAGCAACCCTTATTTTATAAATGTCAACACTCCTGGTAGGAAAAGATACAAAATTAGGAAGTGGTTATAATTAAAATGCAGCTATGTTTTAAAAAAATAAAACTCAGGTATGTTGTTCCTTTATTTTTTATGCTTTCATGACATTATTAGCTTAAAAAAGTTTTTACTTAGCTTTGAATTATTTCGTTATTTTCACAACCTCATGTAGTGGTTTAGAAAATGAACTGAGGGGCGCCTGGGTGGCACAGCGGTTAAGCATCTGCCTTCGGCTCAGGGCGTGATCCCAGAGTTAAGGGATCGGGCCCCACATCAGGCTCCTCAGCTATGAGCCTGCTTCTTCCTCTCCCACTCCCCCTGCTTGTTCCCTCTCTCGCTGGCTGTCTCTATCTCTGTCGAATAAATAAATAAAATCTTTAAAAAAAAAAAAAAGAAAATGGACTGAAATTTGGAAAACTTGGGATAGCATCACAGGCCATGTTGTCATTTAAATGTGACCTTGACTGGTAGTTTAACCTCACTATCTATGCTGTGCTGCTATTCACATGGAAATAGTGTGCTAACTATCTCACAGTTTTATTGTGGATATTAAATGTAATACTGCATATGAAGCAATAAGCATACTGTGTGCTTATTAACATTATTAACATTTATTTAAATGTTAGTTATTCTGTAATTATCATTATCATAATGTATTCAAACTTATTTAATCAGTATTACTGTCATACGGTATCTGATTCAGCAAATCATATGCCTACCTACGTAAGTTTGTTCTGTCTATATGTAGCTATTGTTTCTGTTTTATTGAACATCCAGCAAATGTTCAGAAAACTGGTGAGATTTCAATGATCCAAAGAACAAAAAAGGTTACGAGGGCGTAGTTTCATTAAAGGTACAGCTTTTCTATATTCTTTGTTATAAACTATTTCTACATCTAGGCTATGGCATGGCCATGCTATTTTCCTTTGTTGGAAATACTCTTTTTACCCTTCTACTGATGAAGAGTCCACAGATTTTCATTCTGGAATTCTACCTGCTCCAGACAACTTTTTTTTTTTTAAGATTTTATTTATTTATTTGACAGAGAGAGAGACAGCCAGCGAGAGAGGGAACATAGCAGGGGGCGTGGGAGAGGAAGAAGCAGGCTCCCAGCAGAGGAGCCCAATACGGGGCTCGATCCCAGAATGCCGGGATCACGCCCCGAGCCGAAGGCAGACACTTAACGACTGAGCCACCCAGGCGCCCCTGCCACCCAGGCACCCCAGCCACCCAGGTGCCCCTCCAGACAACTTTCATCGACAGAGTCAATATATCCTTTTCTTCTCTGAATTTCTATTAATTTTATCACTAAATCATTGTTGTACTTCCATTTTCCACTAAAAATGCTAGCTTTTTTTTTTTGTAAGCTACTGAACAGAAAAAAAAATTATAAAATATATTTTGTTTCTTCCTTGACTCTCAGCCAACTTTGATTCAAAATAAATACACAAAAATGTATTAATGGCAGATTGAAATGTGATAGCTTGGAAAGTGATGGCATAAATTGATGTAATTTGAACTTAGCTCATTTGAATCAATAAGCAATGGTAGGAATTAAATATTTTTACTTTGAGTTGAGTTGCAACATTGTACTAACTTACAAAAATTATTAAAGCTATTTATGTAAGAGATTGTCAGACATGCTTTTTTGAACTTTGAAAGACTGGAGATAAATACTCCAAATGGAGCCCTGTTTCTCCATTGAAGAGAATACATTAAAAATGAAATACAAGTTATCAAAACATCCATTCACTTTCTATGTACATTTTTAAGTTTTTCTGCTATTGAAATTATTTTTCTTGCTTGAGATTTAAGGCATCTGCAATGCTACTGGATTGTAATCTATTGATTACAATGTAAAGATCTTATTGGTGTATCTCTAGAATTATTCAAGAGGTAAGTAAGGAAATAGGTAATGAGATATGATGAATCGACATATTCCTCTTAATATTAATTGAGGAAGCTCTGGAAAGACTGTTTGACCTGAACCAAGCAGTTTACCTTCAATGCTCACGACCAATGTACCTACATTATCATTTGGCTGTCAATACGCATAACCACCTGTCATAATGGCATCAGGCCTACGCTCAAAATACTGTGATAATTTAGACGGCAGATGCCAACTAAGTAGATTGGCAGCCTGAAATTCTGAGAGCACTTTCTCTTTTTCCACAGAGAGTGAGGCCACATTAACACCAACATGGCTTCTGACCACCATACAACCTGTTCATTCATTTTAGGCCAACAATATTCATGGAGGGGGCAATTGTGAGTACGTGAGAAAATACTGAGAAGGATCTGTTGTGAAAGAATAATATTCTGTTCTATTCAGATCTATATTTTAAAATGACCTTATAGATTTAAGATTATCAAATCGCTGTGCGTATGAAAAGTCACAAGATCAGTCTAAAGATTTGAAGGCAATATTGTTAATATATAGTGGGTTTGGGTTAGTGTGGATTTTTAAGCATGTATAAAATCAATAATTTGTTTTCAGGACTTAGGCTGGAGGAAGTTCTTATGCTAAATATATCTTTGCTTCAGAATTCCAGAGCAAGGGGCAGGGCATGATTTGTATTGTCATTAAAACTGGATTATCATTCAAAGATTCTACTATTAGCTGGCTTTGTAATGCATGACATGTGCTTAAAATTACCCTTATGTTTTCTTCCATTTCCTTCTTTCCATCCATATGCAGTATCCTAGGGAAAAATTATTAATGTCTGGAATTATTTTCCTCCCAGTACAGTGATAACTTAAATCTGAAATGTTAACATCCCCAGTTTCAGAATAAGAGTAGGGCCAAAAATTGTTCTCCTTAAGTATTCCATACTTTCTCAATTCTATTGAAATTGCAATCTTCCGAAGAGGTCAACTTTTGGCTGGAGTCTCAAGGCTCTTGTGATGTGATAGCCTCTCTATTGGAAAGAGTCTTCTCTGGTGTGTCTAGTCTATGAGAGGGAATAGACTGGCATGCTTGGAATAATGACGGATCCCAACAACAATGGTAGAAATCGGGGCAGTGCAGATTCATCAGTAGCTTGAGTCCAGTTGGTCAAATCAGAGAACAGAGTCTGCTGTGGCATCTACAAGAGTGACCCAGACGTATGATAAGAAGCTGAAATTCTTTTTCAACTGTTCAGTGCCAAAAGAAGTATCTTTAAATCTCTCAGTCTAATCTTCCAAGAGGCAGACCAAACAGCCCATCAGTAAAAATAGAACAAAATTTACCAAAATAATAATTTTTTTAAAGATTTTATTTATTTATTCAACAGAGATAGAGACAGCCAGCGAGAGAGGGAACACAAGCAGGGGGGGTGGGGAGACGAAGAAGCAGGCTCATAGCGGAGGAGCCTGATGTGGGGCGATCCCATAACGCCGGGATCACGCCCTGAGCCAAAGGCAGATGCTTAACCGCTGTGCCACCCAGGCGCCCCTTACCAAAATAATTATTGACCATGGTAAGAGAAGGGCCTTGACATCTTTCCACTAAGTAGGATAATCATGCCCCATTTAGGCTCAAGTTTGAAGCTGCAGGGTGGAGAAAAAGTTTCTACCAAAGATAGGAGAAAACTGTTAATTTTTCACAATTTAAAGCTGGAATGCTATTGAACCCAAGCTTTCCATATTCTTGAATATACCAATTCTCTTTCACAATTGAGGCATGTTGGACATTCCCATGCATGCTGTTATTCACCACATCTGAGCTGACACACCCAAAATAGAAATAACAGAACAAACTGTCACAGGGTCTCCACTGTTCTGAGAAAATGTGTTGCTAGCTGATCTATCTTAAAATAAACAGTAAAGGAAGTTTTTTAGGCTCATACAATCCAAACCACAATCCAAAACGAGTACCAGTAACAGTAATTATGTAACTACAAAAGACAGTTAAAATGCTATTATGTTCCTTTTTTATTTTAGCTGATTTAAACTGATTTTAACTGATTTTTTAATACAAATATTTGTGCTCAATAAACATATGAAAAGATGTTCAACATCATTAGACATCAGGGAATACAAATTAAAACCACAGTGAGATACCACATTATATCCACTAGGATAGCTATAAAAATTTAAAAAAATCAAACAGATAATAAGTATTGGCAAAGATGTGGAGAAATTGGAAGCTTCAAACACTTCTGGGATGAATGTTAGATTGTTCAGTGACTTTGGAACACCATCTGGCATTCTTCAAAATATTCAACATAAAATTACTACAGGATTGATCCAATTCACTACTAGGTATACACCCAAGAAAGCTGAAAATACATGCCCATAAAAATGTTTATATGAATGTTCACTGAAACATTATTCATAATATATAAATGTTCATCAGTCAATGAATAGATGCATATGATATGTTATACAATGTTATTTGGCAATAAAATAAATAATGTTCTGATTCAGACTACAATTTAGATGAACCTTGAAAACATCATATTACATTAAAGAAACCAGCCATGAAGCCTGCACATTTCATTATTCCATTTATATGAAATGTCCAGAAAGGAACCTATAATATAACCTAGAATCTATTAGTAGTAAGTTTTCTACCAGAAGGGAAGCCAGTCTGAAGATAAAGCCAATTGTTAGAGCAATGATCAGAAACCGGTCTTCCGTAGCATTGCTTAACCACTTTAGGTTAAAGACTTACTTGAAGAAAACTTCTATATGTACTAGTATGTGAAACAACATATTTTTACATATTCTTAGTTCCTTTATTTCTGCTTTCTGGAGACAAAAGATCATCAGAGTGTCCTTTTTACACTGACTATTTCTTAACTTTAATCCAAAATGATCAAAATGCCATTTTGGCCCATTTTGGGGCAACTTGCCCTGGACTCCTATAATAAGTTTAGCACTATGGGACATATTCACTTCAAAACACCTGTGACCTCAGGGGTTTGTTACAGTGTCACTGAATAAAGTTCTTTCACTTGTGAATATTTCATAATATTCTTACTTATATTTACTTACCTATGGAGACCAAATCAATAAAAAGAAATATAATAATGATAATTTTGACAGGAATACAGTCATGGGAGAAAGGCTATTAAATGATTCAGAATCCAAAATAAAGTGAGTGCACTGATAAATTAAGAGGTACTGATAAAGTGATCTCCTTCAACTATCATGCTGTTTTCATGCTGAGCTACATTCATCAAGAATGAAGAATTGAAAAAAAATGAAGACATTTGGTCACATGTATTTTGGTATATGTGAAATATGAAATAATTTTATTAATATTAATTTAATATATATAAATACCTATTTATATATAAAATTAAAGATATACAAATTATATATTTATCATAAGTTAAATTATACATATTTATAATATATATTATATATTTATTATAAATTTATATATATGTATATAAATAAATTAAGGCAATGAATTCAGAATGGTGGAGAGCATGGAACGGAGTAAATTACTTTCTAAAACATTTTGGAGATTTGTTATATGGGTGAAAGTAATGCTCCCCAGTACCAGCTTGGAAAAATCTGGAACTGATTAACAAATAGAAAAGAGGGGCCCCTAGGTTGCTCAGTCATCTGTCTGGGCTCAGGTCATGATCCTGGGGTCCTGGGATTCAGCCTGGCATCAAGCTCCCTGCTCAGCGGGAAGTCTGCTTCTCCTTTTCCCTCTGCTCCTCCCCTCCACTTGTGCTCTTCCTCTCACTCTCTCTTTCTCAAATAAATAAATAAAATCTTTAAAAAAATCAAATAGAAGAGAAAGAATGGGGCAATGATGTTACTGTCAGAATAACTCATAACAATGTGGTCCCTGCACCCAGGCATCTGAGTCCTTTTAGGGACTTCTTTCCTGCCTATAGAAACTCTCCACCTGAGTCCCAGTCATCTCTTAACAAGCTCTTCTCATGATTCTGATGCATACGAAGTTTGAGAATTTCCAAATTCCCAAGGTGTTTTGTTTTGTTTTATTATTATTATTATTGTTTTAGAGAAGAATATTTGAAGTTTATTTTTAAATTGTCTTGGGCATTGGTGGAGTCAAAGGGGAGTTTTTGACTATTTATAATTTTTATAAATTAAACAGCAAGTGATCATAATTCAGGAATAAACAGTTAAATTGGGGTAGACCTTTTGTTATGTTTGATTTCTGTAGGGCTCTTTGTACTTTTGATTTTTTTTTTCACATCAGATGGGTAATGTGCCTGCATCGTTGTGGCAAGATCTGACGGACACACAGTCATGCAACAGCATGAACACCCAATCATCAAGCTTATGAACTACAAAAGGGTCTGCACTTCTGAGTTTTAAAATACCTTCATGTTTTGAAACTATTTGTATTTATAGGCACATAACTGTGTCAAGCGCTGTGCTCAACTGTCTGCACGGTGGCTTCTCTAAAGCATGTGACAAGATTATATTAAGTGAAGTATTCATACCATCATCTTCTAGCTGTTGCTCAGAGCAGTACTGATCTCATACATAGATAAGCAGGACTGCTACTTTGGCTCACGCTACACCGGGATTCATGAAGTCCCATACTCATGGGTGCCCTCTTCAAAAAAGAAAAGCCCCTCTTTGGCACAGGTTTGTACCAGTGGTATTATCTGAGTAGGGAGTCCTGAGCACAGCCTGGTTCACATGTCAGACCCAGTCTCTACTCCTTTCCTTAGGGCACTCTCTTGAACACCCTTTCTTAACTCATCAGATGTTGCAAGAGGCTTTGATATTCACATGTATAGTCATGTCCCAGAGCCTAATGAGTCTCATCCCTGATTCCAGGAGAGCAGTCTGGCAAGTTAATCACTCCCCACTGACCACTATGCCATTTCTTTCGTTGAATAGTGCACTAGTGTCAGAAAGCGGCAGGCATGCTTCTTTGGGGACACTCAGATGATTTATATGGATAGGATTTCTGCAAAAAATATTTACCTGTGCTCCACACATGCTGAGGATGCCCTGAGCACAGATAGTGCACATAACTAAGGTCACACGGCTGGGAAGAAGGACAGCCAGGACTCCAAACATAGTCTAATTCCTTTCTCTTAAATACTATTTTGTATCCATTTATAAATGTTAGTTTTTTTGAACATGTAAATTTTGGAAGACGTTAAACCTTAACATAGTTATATAAATGAATGATACACAACATAGAACTTCATGAAATCATTTAGTTGATAAATACATACTTTTACTCAAATTGAAAATCAATGATACATTACTTGAATGTATTTATGTTAGATTTGTATATTAAAAGACATATATAATAATAACAATAATATAGAAACAAGAATAGCAAGTATGAAGGTGTACTTATTAATCACTAAGCAAAGTTAAGGTGACTTTATATAATCTATCTCATTGGTACATTCATTACTCAGACAAGAAAACTGAGACCTAGAGGAGTTAAGCAACTTACCCACATTCACACAGCTACTGAGGGACAGAGTCGACATCAGATTCTTGTTTGTCTCTGGAGTCCCATTCCTGTGTTGAGACCTTACTGGTTTGATTGGCTGGGAGATAGACCAAACATTGCTCAACCTGTGAATCTAAAATTTCATGTAATTTTACTAACTCCTGATTATATGTTTTAGTTAGTTATTTTTATTTATAATTTTTTAGAATTTATTTTATTTAAAGATTTTATTTATTTATTTGACAGAAAAAAAGCAAGAGAGCACAAGCGCCGGAAGTGGCAGAGGAAGATGGAGAAGCAAGCTCCCCTCTGTGCAGGGAGCCCCATGCTGGCTCCATCCCGGGACCCAGGAATCAGGGCTGGAGCCCAAGGCAAATGCTTAGCCTACTGAGCCACCCAGGCGCCCAGTTATTCTCATTATCCAAAGGTAATTCAGCATTAATCATGCTTAAAGTTTAAAAAAAAAAATTCAGGAAGGATCTAATTGACTTTGTATTACTTAGATACTTAAGAATATTTAACATTAAACTAAAACATACACATCATTAGAATGAATACATGTCTTAATAATGCAATTCGTTATTACCTAAAAGTGTATTTCAAAGTAGCTGTGTATTTCTGTGCATAATTAGCCTTAATCCCACCTCCAAAAAAAAGCTCCTTGACCAATTTTACTTTAAGTATTATCTAGACAATAGCATCTTATTGGAAACTACTGGCAAACACCTATCCAAACGACCTTCAGCATAAAAGAGAAGGTTTGAAAATATGATGTCAATTTATTACAGTCTTCAACATTTACTCAAAGTGATATACTGAGGAAGGAAGTAAAAAGAAATAAGATAATCTATCACTTCATTACAAAAAAGACCTATGATCTTAATGTCCCTTCATACTGTTATATTCTGCCAGGATTCAATGAGAGGATGTTACTGAAAATAAAATTTAAGAGAGATTAAGCCACAAATATGCCCATACTGATGGCAGTTCCTGAATTCTGAAAGACATAGTGTAAGACTAGTTTTGTTTTTCACTGGGTAACTTTTATTTAAACTTCTGTTTCCTAATATCTGGTAATACAGTCATTGAACTGTATTCACTTTG
Organism: Ailuropoda melanoleuca; assembly: GCF_002007445.2. Lineage (NCBI taxonomy): Eukaryota > Metazoa > Chordata > Mammalia > Carnivora > Ursidae > Ailuropoda > Ailuropoda melanoleuca. Next base: position 18,826,968 of record NC_048218.1, read on the forward strand.
TGAGCTGAAAAACAATAATGATATTGTTCATTAAATTCATAAGTAGAGCTGCTTCCATTCCTAATTTTATTTTTATTTTCTTTTTTTAATCTAAATTCAATTAGCCAACAAATAGTACATCATTAGTTTCAGATGTGCTGTTCAATAATTTATCAGTTGCATATAACACCTAGTGCTCATCATATCACGTGCCCTCCTTAATGCCCATCACCCAACTACCCCATCCCCTCACCCACCTCCAGCAACCATTCCTAATTTTAAAGGCACTGAAACAATAATTACATTTCGACCTTCCCTTTGTGTTAGGAGGGCAAACGGTGGGAAAAAGAGTAGGTATAAAATGATGAGAAGCAAAATTCTCACCATTACTACTCTGGAATGTATTCCTATAACACTTATTAAAGAAAAATTCAGGGGTGCCTGAGTGGCTCAGTCCGTAAAGCATCCAACTCTTGAATTAGGCTCAGATCATGATCTCAGGGTCATGGAATAGATCCCCATGTCGCTTCCATGCAGTGGGGAATTTGCTTCAGGATTCTTTCTCTCCCTCCGCCCTTCTGCACGCCCCTCATCTCTCTTAATAAATAAATGAATCTTAAGAAAATTAAAAAAATAAAATGAAATTCAAATATGTACATGACTGTTTTAAATCTTTGGATTATGAGATTCATTCTGTTTTTATTAAACTAAAGTTACTGTGATCACTGAAGACCACAGGCAGTAATAGCCAAACCACACCAACTGTCCTAACAGTTTCTACCATATTTCCTGAAGTCTCAGTTGAACTATTACTAGTATTATTAATTAGTGGCTTTCCTTCAACATAAAAGGAATCCAGCAATCCTTTTTATCGGAAGCCACCCATCTGAGATCTTATGCTGACTCAGCTATTTGCATGTTATAGGGGTCTGTTATTTGCAAGAGCCTTTGTTGAGTGCCACTATTGGCAAATAGTTTTTCAGTGTTTGTATCGTAAAATGGTGGACAATTATGGTTGGGTTTACATCATTTGCAAACCAAACAGTAAAATTTAATATAGATTATGGTTCATGATAGCAGGCTAGTAAAACTTTCAAAGACTGAAAATGAAAGAATAATAAATTAAATTTCATAAAATTCTAAGTTTAAAAACATTAATGAATTATTTTCAGATATGGTTAGATACAGGGCCCTGGAAATATAATCAGGGAATTTCCTCCACATTTTTTTTTTATACATCTACTTTTCTGTCTCTCTTTGGTCCTTGGTCTCATACTCATCTACTGCAAAAAGTGGGGATCATATGATGAGAGAAAGCTAGTGTGTAGCACTCGTATGAATAGGTAATTCGTAGTGAGGATTCTGATTGGTTCCATTTCATCTCTTGCTCAAGCATTGGTCCTGCTGAGAGAAATGAACCTCACTCCAAACACAGGCAATAGAGGAGTGAGGTTTGAAGGGAGTCGTAACCACAAAATAGAAATTTAATGCAAATAATGAGTATGAAATTTTGAGTTGTGACATTCATTTTATATGTTTTTATCAATATGTGTTATTTGGATATTTTGTAAAGCAAAAAGTTAATGGCATGATTGCTATTTTGGGAGGGATAATAAGATGTGATTCCACCAACAGAGTTCAAAATCAGTCACCTTCTCTCTACCCCACAGACATTTTGCCATGACTCCAAACCAAAGAGAATGAGAATTAAAATCTTCATGTTTCCATTAAGAAAAGTAACTAAATATAAGTATAAGAGCATTTTTTAATCACACAGAAGATTCACCAGTAATTAAAGCTTGCTTTAATTTTTTCTACTTGATACTCCTTGATAAAGGTGTGAGCTTTTATATCTACACAATTAGAGAAAGTCTATTGTGAAAGGAGGACTAGATAGTAAGTTACAGCTACTTTATCTTGAAGGAACTTAATGGTTTATTTTACTAAAATTAAAATAATAATGGCTAGTAATTACTATTGCTCAAATTAAAATGATAGAAATGCTGTGGAATTTCATAATCTATATTCTCTGAAAGGATACGTTAAAGACTGAAACCAATCTGAAGGCCAGTATGAAGCCGATGTAATTTATTCACTATCCTTCGTTGAGGAAGGGATTTATTTCTCTCTGTGTTAGCATTTTCTTAAAATGCCTTGGCTTACTTTTCAATTCATTTCAGCATTTCAATTTCCTGAGTGCTTTCCACTTGTCACTACTTACTAGAAAAGATAGTGATAGTAAAAATGGCTTAAACATAACTGTAATTTTCATGACAACACTAGAGTATTCCGAAGAATGAAAGGGAGATAACCCAGTTAAATTGCTATTTTCCATCCACAATGGAATTTTAGATATAAATGAGTTCATATAAATGGAAGAACTGCTATGGAGGTAAGTCATTTAAACAGCTGATTTCAATTAAATAATTTGATGACAGACCATCATGCCATGCAGTAAGGCATAGAATTAATTCTGCAATCAGTAGCTTTTGTCAAAACATTTGTTCTCAGATTCTAAAAAATTGTGAAAGGAAAATACTTAATTTTCATACATTGTATTTAATGTCCAGGTAGTGAATTGTTAGTGTATCTGTCTTTAAAAAAATAAGTCATGTGTCTGAAAGGGAGGGGGGTGTGTTTAATGGCTGTCCACAATAAACAAATTATACATTTCTTTTTTTCTGTAAAAGATCTTTTTGGTTGGACTAACAGAGTCCTGTTTGTGCCATTAAAAAGAAGACAGGAAATGAAACCAAGCACATCAAGTAGAAGTTTTGTTTGTGCTATACTCCCAGGGGGTTTCACAGAGAGCATTTAGGGAAGTACAGATTTGGGATTTGATTGACATAAATCTTTACAAAGGGTTTAAAAAAGAAAATTGCTCATGTCATTTAGTTTGTGTGTGTACTCAATGACATAACATATATGTCTCCTAATAGAGTGCCAAGAACATGAACATGAACAATTATTCCTAACATGATTTATGAATATTTGCGTGTAACTAAAGCTTCTTATGGTCTGAGAGGAGTGAAATGGAGCGGGGCAAAAAAGTTTGCACAGTAGGTGATGCGAATTTAACAATCATTTTTACATATTTGGAGTGTAAAAAAGATATTTAGCATACTGACAGCATCATTTTAAAGTAAAGAAAAGCAAATACTTATTTTTATTTTAAAAGGCCCAAATAATTATTCTGTTTTAAAAGATGTTACAAAGTTCCTTCCTAAGATGTGTAAGCTATTTGGAAAATTTGCTTTCATTAACAATCGTAACTCTTTCAAATGTAAATTCAAATTGCCTTTTCTCTTAATACAGATATTTTATTAATTAGTGTTAACAGAGTGGTTGTTTTATTTTTAACGTTTTTAACTCTCCTAAAAGTGTGAATATTGTCCAGTCTACTGCACTAACTTTCTCAGGCCAAATTACATTTTACATCACAGGAATTTACAAGACAGATAAATATTTAGATGGCAATTAAATGATTTGACTATAGTTATAAACAGAATATACATCAAGCCAAGTTTGAATGGTGTTATTTATCAATTTGACATTCACTAGCAGAAGAAAGTTATTTTTGGAAGCATATTCTTTTTTGTCTGTTTTAAAATGCTAATTTGCAACAATATAAATACTTGCATTGAGGGGCCATAAAGTTGAACTGAAGATTCAGTATGAAAATAATGGGTCTTGTATTGTTTACTTTTTGCTTATAGGTATAACTGATGCTTTTATGCAATGTGTCCACATGGTAGTTGAGACTAAAATTTAGGACACAAAAGCAGTTACAAATCTTTTTATCATTGAGCACAATGTTGAACATCCATGAACAATTTTAAATATGTCTTTCACATATCAAACACTATGTGAGAGCTCTGTCTATACCTAATGACTGATTATCTATCATCTATCTACCTACCTACCTAAATATTAACTTATTTATTTTGAAATTAAGTGATACATAGTCACCAAAATACTCAACAGTTACACATAAATATTTCCCAAATGGCTGTCTAATCAAGGATGAGTTTGCACATCTCCTATGGGCATCTTCACCATGCTCTGCCTCAATGACTCTTATTTTCTTTTCCCCTTTCAATAGATCTCCCAATTTCTGCTGTATTGTGTTGCTTTGTTTTGAGAATGTCCTCAGGGTTATCACACAGATTCATGAGCGATATTCTAGTATGGAAGGGATATGTGAGCTTAAAAGTCTGAGTACAACGGATCATTATTTTATTTTTTTAAATGTATTTGATTCAAAAATTGCAGGGCTCATCCTTATAAATGCTCTCTAGCAATATTTGGTTACAATAAAGAGCTGAGGGGCACCTGGGTGGCTCAGCTCAGGTCATGATCTCAGGAAGTTGAGCTCGAGCCCCACATTGAGCTCCATGCTTGAGATTCTCTCTCTCCCTCTTCCCCCTCCCTCAACTTGTGCACACATGCTCCTTCTCAAATAAATAAATAAATCTTTAAAAATATAAAAATAAAAAGCTTAAGAAAAATTACATTATTAAGAGTTTTGAAAGGATTAGCCTTTTGGAAAAGAATTAAGAAAGAAGAAAAGGAAAAGTCACAAATGACATTTTGTGAAAAACCAGTAATATCTAGAAACTTCAAAACACTGATGTAAAATAAAATTGTACAGCAAAATGAGAAAAGGCAGAATTGCTTACACGGGTGTATGTTGGAATGGAGAGGGGAGTATCAAGGTTGGTTAATAGTAACAGAACATGTAAAACCAGTGAATTCAGGGGAAACATGTGGAGGTCATTAGGATCCTGTGAAAAAATAAACAAAACGTGGGGGGAGAAATACAGTGTGTGCATGTGTGAATGTATTTCAATATGTCTATTAAAAAATATAAAAGAAATATATATATATATATATACACACACACACATATATATGCAACTATATGAAACTATATTTCCATGTATAGATTATATATATTACTTTATATATCTTATATGTATATCTCATTATGTATTGAAACACTGTGTGTGAATATATGCATATGTATATAATATATATTTTGTCAGTGAAATATTTTGAGTTATGTAGAGCTGGCTTAAAATCACCCTGCATGCCTAGTATTTTCTAGATATGGCATACCCTGTTATCTTTCCCTTCTGACTTTGGGATTTATGTAGATAATAGTGGATGTTTATAAAGTTGGATGTTTATATTATCTAGTTTCTTCTATGCATTGGTAGATTAGTTTGCCAGAGTTGCTTTATCAAAGTACCACTGATTAGGTGGCTTAAACAGCAGAAATTTATTTTTTTAGGGTTATGAGGCAACATCAAGGTATTGGCAGGGTTTGTTCTGAGGTCTCTCTCCTTGACTTGTAGATAACTGTTCTCTCCTTGTGTCTTTATAAGGTCTTCCCTCTGTACATGTCAGTGTCCTAATGTCCTCTTCTTGTTTCTTTAAATTTTATTTTATTTATAGTTAATATATGGTGTTAGTTTCAGGCATACAATATAGTGATTCAACAATTGTATACAATACTCAGTGCTCATCATAAGTGTACTCCTAATCCCTTTCACCTATTTCACTCATCCCCCCACCCAGGTAACAATCCATTTACTCTCTATTGTTAAAAGTCTGTTTTTTGGTTTGTCACTTTTTTTTTCTTTGTTTTGTTTCTTAAATTCACATATGAGTGAAATCATATGGTATTTTTCTTTCTCTGACTGACGTCCTTTTTTTCAATTTTTTAAAGGATTTATTTATTTATTTTAGAGAGAGAGCACTTGAGTGGGGGGAGGGCCAGAGGGTTAGGAAGAGAGAATCTTAAGCAGAATCCACAGAGCATGGAGCCACACATGGGGCTCAATCTCTTGACCCCAAGCTCATGACCTGAGCCAAAATCAAGAGTCAGATGCTCAACCAACTAAGCCACCCAGTTGCCCCTCTTTTTTTTTTTTTAATTTTTATCTTGTTTTTCAAGTTTTTACTTAAATTCCACTTGGTTAACATGGAGTGTAATATTAGTTTCAGGTGTAGAATTTAGTGATTCATCACTTACACGCAATACCCCATACTCATCATTACTAGTGCCCTCCTTAACCCATCACCCTTTTAACCCATCCCCCTGCCCACATCCCCTCCAGTAACCCTCAGTGTGCTTTTTATAGTTAAGAATCTGTTTCCTGGCTTGCCTCTCTGTTGTTGTTGTTATTGTTTTCCACATGCTCATGTTGAGTTTCTTACGTTACACAAATGAGTGAAATCATCTGGTATTTGTCTTTCTCTGACTGATTTTGCTTAGCATAGTACTCTAGCTCTATCCAAGTCATTGCAAATGACAAGATTTCATTCTTTTTATGGCTGAGCCATATTCCATTTTATAATCTGTATATATGTGAATACTGTGAATATATACATGAATACATACGTGTGTGTATAGACACACACGCATGTATTCATGTATCAATGGACACTTGAGTTGCTTCCATATCTTGATTATTGTAAATAATGCTGCAATAAACATAGGGGTGCATATATCTTTTTGGGTTAGTGTTTTTGTCTTCTTTGGATAAATACTCAGTAGTTGAATTACTGGATCATAGAGTAGTTTTATTTTTAATTTTTTGAGGAATCTCCATACTGTTTTCCACAGTGGGTGCACTAGTTTGCACTCCCACCAACTGTGCAAGAGAGTTCCTACTTTTCCACATCCTTGACAACACTTGTGTTTTTGTGTTTTTTGTTTTAACCATTCTGATAGGTGTAAGGTAATATCTCATTATGGTTTTGATTTTCATTTCCCTGATGATGAGTGATTTTAAGCATCTTTTCATATGTCTGTTGACCATCTGTATGTCTTATTTGGAGAAATGTCTGTTCATATCTTCTGCCCATCTTTTAATCAGCTTATCTTCTCTTCTCATAAGGACCCATCATATTGGATTAAGATCATACCCTAATGACCTCATTTTATTTAAATTACTTTTTTAAAGGTTCTTTCTCCAAATGAGATCACATACTAAGGTAGTGAGGATTAGGACTTCAACATAGGAATGGGGGGGGGGGGGTTGGAAAATTGGCATTAGAACCTGTAAAGAATATTATATTGGAAATATCTAGAAATTGTTATCCTGGTGACCCATTTCATTTATTTATTTTTTTAGTAATCTCTACACCCAAAGTGGGGCTTAAACGCATGACCCAAGATCAAAAGTTCAGGGCTTTTCAGACTGAGCCAGTCAGGCACCCCAGGAGATTGTCATACACAATTTTAGTTGTGTATGAATTACAGCAATTTGAAGTTCATTGATTTTTATATTTCTCTTGGTGACTCTTATTATGCATGGGTCGACTTCACCTATAAGTGGTGTTAGAAGTAAAACAATGAATCACACAAGTTAAGAGACATTTATTTTTTGTAGGATAAAGTAATTTATAATTTCTGGATTTTTAAAAATTTAATATTCATTAATATATAGTCAACATTTATATTTTCTATTTAAAAAATCCATTGCATGCGCTCATTCTTAAAAGATTGATTTAAATTGAATAATGCAGTGTATTCAATAAGCACTAAGATGAAATTTGTATCTATGAAAATAATTTTAAATATTTGCATTGAGATTCATATGACAAATATGGGAAAGTTTCTCTTATTTAAAAATAATGAGAAAAATAACAAAAAGAGATTGAAATGGGGATTTACAAATACTGCCCTTATTTGAATGCTTTAAACCTATTTAAAATTAAAAAAATAATTTAGCTAAAAACACTCATCTAGCATTACTTTTATAATAACCATTATCATTTAAATGTCACTATGAACAGAATAATTACGTGCATTGAATGTTATTCTAATTTAATTAAATTTAAATTACTTTAAATTACTTGTAAATGGTATCTTAATATTTACCATTTAATGTTTGGCATTTTGAATCAATGTGTTGCAATGAATTTAGGAAACAAACCATAATTTCTCCCATGATAATGTACTCAAGACCATAATTTGAAATCTGTTCTATATCTGAGATGCTTTGGAGTCATTGGAACTTGTCGTAAACATCTTTGAATGAGTTTCTGTTTTTACTCAGCACTTATATCTTTAAAGTACTCTATTGAAGGCAAATGCATAACCCCAGTGTGTGCTGCTCACAAAGGAAATAAGAAATTCGAATAAAAATAAACTAAATGAGTTTTTCAGGAAAATTGAAAGCAATGGCATTTCTACTTACTAGTAAGAAAGAAATTATGTTGTATAAAGAAACTATATGGAAACCTTGATTTAAAAGTCACTCTTAACTTACAAGATTTCAAACTACATTTTTAGTTGGAGATATAATAATTCCTCAAGAAACATGAGATTCTTTCCAGGAATACATTATTAAGTATTCAATGTATTAATTCTGCATTTAATTATTGCACTCCTGTATTTTTCTCTAAATTAAAAATATTTTAAAGTGTCTTATTACACAACAGAAAAATTTGATTGCTCCTTTTTTTAATGCAAACTTATATTTGACACCTGTACCCAATTCTTCTAAGATTTACATGACTTATGAATATTCCTTCAGCACAAAAACTAAAGTTATTAGAAATTTTATTGATAGCAGTTATTTTCTCTTTGTAGCTCAATTATTCAATTCTTATTTCATTCATAGGTCAGCTTTCTTAGCACCTATGTATGTACTCTAAAGGGTAGATTGAGCGTTGGACTCAAGCATATTAGTTAATTAGAATCAGATCTTCCTTAGATCTTCAGTAAAAATAGTAAAAACAGATGTGAAATATTTTTGTTAAAATTAAGTGTTTCAAACTCATAGTATTAACACTAATGTGTATCTAGCAGTTGTATTTTGAATTAAGTTAAAAAAACCCACACAGATACACACAAATACATGGTTTAATGTTTTTGGAAGAAAGATGAGCTGAAATTGTGAAGGATTTTGCTCATAGCCCCTGTAGTTCAAAAAGAAATAACTGGGAGATTTGTGGGATATGCAGGGAACCGGGTACTTGGAGCCCTTTCCACTACAGATTATCTGCAATCAAGAATTCACTGCAGGGTGTGGGCATTTGTGCTCCTTATTGCCATACACCCTCTTCCCCCTCTTCTCCTCCGCCTCCTCTTACCCCTTTCATCCATATTTTTTCCCTTAATTACTTGTCTTGACTAATAGATCAAATGAAGGCACGTTCTGAAGGAGAATATTTTTAAGCTGTCAATCATGGAGAACAGTTCAGTGAAAACTGTACTCTGTTCACCAAATAGCCATCCAGGAGGCATGGGTTATTCATATATGCAGATCCCTGAAGGAAAGGGATTACTTAATCCAGCAGAACAGGCGAAAGCCTGAAGAATTTATAGAACATTAAAAGAAGGTAAAAATGAATCATCCAATAAATTGATACGAAATGACTGAAAACACACAATTAACGTGGTTATAGCACTATCTTGCTCTTATTTCAAAGTGACGTATACATTACACGAAGCTTTCATGAGCAATGCAGGGTAGGGTTTGCTGCCTAAATTCTGGCACTCATCCATTCGTACTTCAGGCCCATAATATATAAAGGATGTATGATTAACTAAAGGGAGATCTACAAAACATATATGTATAAACTCTAGTATCAGCTGGTTTGAAAATACGCTGGGACCTCCTGTAACCTAACTAAATGGAGTAGAAATTGGAAATCAGATCAGGCTTATTTTTCAGTTCTAGGCAGAGAAGATGGAGTCGGCTCCTGCTTTCCAGCCTCACTCCCATGAGGAAACTCTTCCAGGAAAAGAAAATCTTGGTCTTTTTTATAGATTGCACAAGACGGACAGTTAAAAAAAAAAAGTGCAGCCACTGCTGCTATGAGATCTATGTTGTACACACGTGAGTCAGGCTTTCCTCAAGCAGATCACGTGCCCCTTGCCTAAGGAAGGAAACAGCAAGAGGTGAAGAGGCAGAAATTGACTCTTAGAACTTCTCTGCAAAGGTAGAAGAGGAAGATTCTATTTTTTTCTCCATGAATTAGTCTCATTTCACTTTGTAAAGGTATGTGTCTCTTAATCTACTGGATTTATGAATCAAGTCTACAAGTCAAGGAGAAAAAAAAAACACAGTACGTCTAAGCAATACTAAGTCTACCTTCATATGGCCTTTTGCCTAACACCTGCTTCTGCTTCTGGAGAGCCTCCGAGACCAACTGGATGAAGTTAAATTTCTGCCTGAGGCCAATTCTCAAGTTATCAACTGTTTTCCAGCTGTAGAAGTTGGGAATAATAAAGTTTATGTTTCTAACCAAGCAAGTCCTGGGCTGGAAAAGTATCTTTTAGAAACTTCTTGAAAAAGTAACAATTTCTTCCTCAGTTCATCTCTATCTGCATCTTAGCATATGCAACTAAAAGGAATCAATTGGCAGTTTTAATATCTTGCTGGAGAATCTCTTTACATACATATCCATTTGGTATATTGTTTTCTTCTGTGTTACTGCAGGTAACTATAGTGTATGTCTCTCTTCACCTTCCAATAGCAATTTCTTTTCTCCTATTCCACACTCCACCACTCATTAGTTTACTCTTACTTTAACTTCCAATCACAGCTTTCTAATTGTCCTTCCTGCTGTTACTTATTAACAGCTCCAAAAGCCAGGGCCACGCACCTCAGTTGTTGTTGCAACAGTCCACTGACTTCATTAATTTCTCATTATTTAGTTATCGTGATTAATAACTTTTTGTGATATAACAAATCATATGGAAACATAGGGTCTTGAAACAGTAAAGGTTTATTATTTTTCATGCTCCTGAGGATTGACTAGGTAAATATTGCTGGCTGTGATCACTCAAGGGACATTATTCACTTAGGGACTCAGCAGGCCTGAAATATCCAGGGAGATTTCCCTTCCATGTATGAATTATTAGTACAGGCCGTTGACTGGACAGTCTTGGTTCTCTTCTATGTGGGTTTTCTCATTCCACATGGTCTCTCATCATCTAATCATTTAACCTGTGCTTCTTTACAAGGTTGAAGCTTCCAAGAAAGAGTTGTTTTAAAATGCACCTGGGGTTTGTTTCTATTCAAGGATGTCGAGTCCCACAGATCAGAAGACCACTGCCTTTGAAAATAGTTTATTACTCACAGTTCCCAAGTGGAATGGCCACATGGGGAAGCATCAGGGTCAGTCAGGAGGCAGAAGATGCCAAGGGAAAACATGGGCAGAAAACTATATTGTGTTTTTTGTGGGTAGGAAAGGATGTCATGATAAGCAGTTTTAAGATTGGATACTTTGAATAATTCTGGTGGGATCTGTACTGTGAAGATGGTCCCTGGTTGTCCAATACCTGGTGTTGGGATGATTTAAGGTAGAGGAATGGTGTCTCCTACTACAGGAGCAGATGGGATGTGGACTCAGATCTGGTTGGTTTGCATATCAAAGGTGTACTCTCAGGCAAGAGAACCCCCTGATAAACACCATGTACATTAAACTCCAACTCCGAATCTGTTCTTGAGGGAATCTACCTGTGAAAAACAGCATTATTTCAAAATGCATTTCAATTACTTAAAGCAATTCATTTTTTTTAAATTTTCATTAAATTCTAGTTAATTAACATGTAGTGTAATATTGGATTCATCACTTAGTTATTATAGCAATTCAAGAAATCTTCCCAAATTCAAAGGAGTGGGAAAAAATGGACTTCACTTCTTTAAAGGAAGAACATCAACAGAAATTTACATCTCCTACAGACACCAAGATTTTAGTGCAAGGTTATGTCTTCTGACATAGAGAACTCTTTGCCAGTTGGGTAATAGTTTTTGACATGTTACTGAAACTTATTGGAGTCAGGAGACAGAGTGGGATATCAAGTAGCTAAGTGACCAGAGTTGGTCAGGGTATTGTCAGTTCCACAAAATAATTAGGATGGCAAGGATACTAGTAATCAGACCTATGATGGAAATGATATAGTTTGGATAGTTCAAACAACTCCAGAGAAAGCAGCAAGCCACTGTGAGCAGCTGGAACAGATGGGTCATACTCCCATCTCACCTACCCTTTTTAATCCGCCCACCTCTTCTTAGACTACCTATGTTTCCATGTGTGGTTTCTTATATGCACTTCCTGGAGGAAGTTAAAATTCCTGAGAAGGTCATAAAATTGCTCGGTATGTTAGCACAGAAAACAAACCACTGCTGCATCATTGTCTTACTTAATTATAACCCTAGCAAACATTAGGAATGGAAAATCCTCACTGTAAACCACATTCTTTTTAATAAATTTTCTGCAGTTGTGTATGTACCTTGATGAAGACATATATATGGATTTCTGGACAGTGGCATTTGGTTTAGTTCCTAAGTAAAATACCTAGAAAGAATGTTACTAGAAGTTTGGAGACAAAACAGTTTAGAGAAGATGGGTAAGCATGAATGGGAACAAACTGCATGGATCTTTGAATCTTACAGCAGTGCCCCTGAGAAAGGGGAGCACCATTTGAGATGAGTTATTGAGAACCAACTGGTAGAGTTCATACGATGGATCAGTGAACATAGTATCCATGGTGTGAAATGATGAACATGATGAATGGGCACAGAAGCATGGCTCCTGCCACTGCTGAATTCTGGATCTTTCAACCACAGAAACCTATGCTGAACTCTATTCTGCAGAGCAAAGTCTCTTGAGAAGTCCAGGTATCCAATTGGTGCCAACTAGACTATAGCTCAATTATTCTACCTTTGAGAAATTGGAAATTTATTGTTCTTGGAATCAACACCTATTTCTCAAATGGGTCTGTCCTTCTTGCTGACTGTGTCTCTGCCATCGCCACTGTAAGAACTGCTGATTATTTAATTGCGTGAGACCTTGCATTACTTCGCATTAGACCAGCGGACCCATTTAATGGAAGAGGACATGGATAATGGATAATGGGAGTTCAACATGGATAAACAATCATGTTATCCACTGATCTTACCAAGTAGTATATCCCTGATAAGCATCTGAGCTGTTAGAATGTTGCAATGGACCATCAACTGTTTCAACCCGGGGACAATACTCAGAGAATTTAGTTGAAAGCTTCCCAGAGTTAGTTCTAGTCATTGAGCCAGTGGCAAAGCATGGTATTGGGTGCCAAAGAACAGAATACATCATACATGGGTCCAGAAAGGAAGTATGGAAGTATGATTGGCTATTCTCAACAATATTCCCAGTGACTCACTTAGAGAATTATGCTTCCTCATCATGGCAAATTTCAGCTTTATTGCATCAGAACTCCTACTTCCAAGCAGAGACAGTTTTACTGGGTGGAAGTAGGGTTAGGGTTTCTATGGAATGTGAAGCTGTGACTGCCTCATGGTCATTTTGGAGTCCTCCTAACAGCAGAACTACAGATTTTAAAAAGGGGGTGCGCCTGGGTGGCTCAGTCAGTTAACCATCCAACTGGCATCATTTTGGCTCAAGTCATGTTCTCAGGGTAGTGGGATCGAGGCCTGGGTCAGGCTCTGTGCTCAACGGGGAGTAGGCTTGTGGCTCTCTCTCTCCCTCTCTCCTCTCCCTCTGTCCCTCCCCCTGCTCCCTCTCTCAAAAATAAATAGATTCTTTAAAAAAAAAAGTTACTGTGAGTAACTGATACAAATTGTAGCGTGTCTAGAAAACAAGGATTACAGTGGTGCTTCTCTGCCAGGTGACAATAATGAAGTGGAAATTGAAGTAACCACAACCCGGATAGAGCAAGAAAATAAATGGCTCATACCACTTAGGGACTAAGCTCTTGACAACCCAATCATTCAAGAAGCCTAGATTAGCAGCCATGCTGGGTGGTGGGGGAAGGAACTAATGATCATTTACGGCCTCTGGTAAAACACATTGAAATAACCCTCTGATATTAAATGTTTTCTTTTTAAAAAATGCATTTAACCCACCACCTTGAAAATACAATAACAGAGAGGAATTTCTGAGCCACAGGAAACCTTTGAGAGTAATGTGTATGTTCACTATTTTGATTGCAGTGATAATTTCATACACATTGCATATGTCAACATTTATCAGATTTCACAATTTAAATATATTCATTGTACTGTACATCGATAATAACTAATCCATCATATATATAAAATAAACATTCATATATGTGTATACGAATGTCTTTGTAAATATCTTAAATCTTATTTATGTTGCAAGTTGTAGGCAGATACTGTATGGTGAGAAGAACTTGCTTGCCATTACTATGTCATGACACATTGACTATTTAGAAGTCTGACATTATTGTTTAGGATTTCTGATGCTTTAACTTTACTGAAGTTCATGAGTATGAAACAAGTGACAATGCCACCAAGAGAAAACTGGTTAATGATGCTTTATTTTGATTATATGGTATTGTTATGAATAAATATATTCTGCTTCTGATTTGTTCCTACCTACAAAGTTGTCTTTGACAAGTAGTAAAGACAAATGAATCAAATAAATTTAGAAATCAATGAAATTCTAAAGGTCATCAAATCACTCTCATGATTCAGAGGAAACTAGGACATTGCACATTTTATAGCATCCATAATGCTATAAATGCTTAGAATGCAGTGTTTAAGTTGTTCTATCAAGTGATCTTTCACTACTTCAACAGATATATTTGTATGACTTACACATGGAACTAAAGAGTTGGTCATTCCTTTGAATGGAGGGATTGCAAAAGGTTGATGGATATTCTTAAGACAACTGAGAAGCTGACAAAAATATTCAGAGCGGAAGAGCTTTTCTTGTTTTCAAGAGGTGTGAACCTTGTCTGTTTTATCTTTACTTAGATCTCTGTAATGGAAGTTACTATGTGTGTTCATTAAAAGTTATAGGAAAGAATTTAGCCAGGATTTTGTGGAAATAAATTCAATTCATAAACATGACATGTAAGAAATTAAGAAATACATTTTTATATGTGCTTCCAGAGGTGGGATATTTACAATAGCTTTTAATAGCAGAAGCTACATGGTATGCTAGACTGTAATTAGAGCACTACTGAGCAAAAAGATAATTGCACTCCCAGCAACCTGAGATAGCGAGATGCAGCAGGTGGACAAGAAACTCTGTACTACGCCAGCAAGAAGCAACATTTCACTGAACGCAGCAGCATATATCATCCAAGTGAAATAAGATAAATGAAAGGAAAGCATGAATGTAGCAGTTTCAGTTGGTTAATTAGGCTACATTCATGCTTCAGTGATGCTGCAATTGCCCACCCCGTCCTCCTAGAGCCCATTGTGCAAAATGCTTTCACACTACTGGCTTGTCAATGGTGTAATATGTGTGTCCTACTGAGACATCGTTACAATGTTATAACGGTGTCCATAGAACAGTATTTTTTTAAAACATATAATATTTCTTTTGCAAGAAGAGATATTAATGAATCCATCACTGCTTTTTTAGAAGTTAAAAAATAATTTGCATATAATTCCTAATATCTGCTACTAAGACTCAGATTATTAAACTGGTCTAGTTACATTGTTTAGCAATATTGCTGAATTATTTTTAATACACACACACTATTCACATAGCACCTATTTGCAACTTCAATGCTACAGGCTCTCTCTATACAGGTATATGGGCACTTGCTGAAAAGACTCATGATATCTTTTTATTATTATCAACATATAATGTATTATTTGTTTCAGGAGTACAGGTCTGTGGTTTGTCAGTCTTATACAATACATAGCACTCACCACAATTCATACCCTCCCCAATGTCCATCACCCAGCCACCCCATTCATCCCACCCCCCTTCACTCTAGCAACCCTCAGTTTCCTGAGATTAAGACTCATGATATCTTAATAATTTATAAACATAATTTAAGAACATAAAATTTGATTTAAAGTTGATTATTGTGCCCTTTGTTACACAGTATATACATGAAAGCATTCTTTCCTATTTGTGTTTTCCTTTAATATTTTGACGATCAGCATTTGCTATGTATTGGCATAGACCAATACAAAGACACTATACGAATATGTCATGCCAGCTGAAATGCCAGACAAAAGGTTTGGAAACACTTGCTCAGTGCAAGTTGTCATCATGGCATTATTATCAGTTGTGAAAAACAAGTAAACCTCTGGCATTTCCATCAAGGAAATTAAATGAGAACTCTCATGTTCAGACATTGAGAGCAAGGCCTAGCTCATGGGAAATGCTCAGCAAAAACGTGAATTGCTATTGTTACTACCATTGTGGATGGTTTTGTGCTTACTTTAAATTTTTTTTCTGATTTATAATAATGGAAATACATGTGAATTTATTAGATATTGTTAGCTATTATATTTTAAAATGAAAATTTAAAAATGGGCAGAGAAATGGAACATTTTTTTTTTTCTGAAAACACGTAGATGGCCAACAGGTACATGAAAATGTGCTCAACATCACTGATCATCAGGGAAATGTAAATAAAAACCATAAAGAAATATCTTTTTTCACCTGTTAGAATGGTTATCATCAAAAAAACAAGAGATAACAAATGTTGTCAAGGATGTGGAAGAAAGGGAATCTTTGTGTGCTGTTGGTGGAAATGTAAATTTTTACAGCCATTATGGGAAACAGTAAGCATGTTCCTCCAAAAAAATTAAAAATAGAACTACTATATGAGGGTGCTTGTGTGGTTCAGTCATTTAAGCAACCAACTCTTGGTTTCAGCTCAGGTCATGATCTCAGGGTTGTGAGATCAAACCCTGCTTCAGGCTCCATGTTCAGTGTGGAGTCTGCTTGTTCCTCTCCCTCTGCTCCTCCCCCTGCTCTCTCTCTTAAGTAAATAAATAAAATCTTTTTAAGAAAGAACTACTGTATGATATAGCAAATCCTCCTCTGAGTATTTATTCAAAGTAAGATCACTATCTTAAAGAGATATCTAACTCCCGTGTTCATTGCAGTGTTATTTACAACGACCGAGACGTTATTCAGCCATGAAAAAGAAGGAAATTCTGCCATTTGAGAACATAGATGGATCTTGAGGGCATTATGTTAAGTGAAATAAATCAGACAGAGAAAGACAGACATTGCATGATCTCACATATAGGTGGAATCTAAAAAAACCAAACTCATAAATACAGAGAACAGATTCATGATATAAACTTCGAGTTATGAAATAAAGTCTAAGGTGACTGCAGTGAACAATACTGTATTGTATATTTGAAAATTACTAAGAAAGTAGATGATAGAAGTTCTTGTCACAAAAAAAAATTGTAACTATGCGAGGAAATGGATATTAACTTATTATGGTAATCATTTCACAATATATCCAGATATCAGATTACTTTGTTGTATGTCTTAAATGAACACAATGTTATATGTCCATTTTATCTCCATAAAACTGGGAAATTAAATTAATTTTTTTTATTTCTCATCCTTAAACATCTGGAATAGTTTAATTGAAAAGCATTCTGACACTACAAAATAACATGTTAGAAAAATCCTGCAGCTTTGGAGTTGTGTATTTTTGAGTTTTGAGCTGTGCAAGATGTTTCCATCACACGCAGAGGTTGAGGTGAACCTTTGAGCAGTAACTCCTTACAACCTCTGTCTTTGTTACTGAATGGTAGGTCTCTGTTTATTCTGATTCTACGTGTTCTAAATTTGAGGTATGTACCTGCAAATACATGTAAACTAAGACAATATTTTTAAAATTCAAGTATATATAAATATAAAATATATACACACATTATACAATTTTATGCCAACCATGTCACATTTTCTTATATTTTTAAGAACTCCTTATCGCTATTGAGATATTCTAATAT
Organism: Ailuropoda melanoleuca; assembly: GCF_002007445.2. NCBI lineage: Eukaryota > Metazoa > Chordata > Mammalia > Carnivora > Ursidae > Ailuropoda > Ailuropoda melanoleuca. The sequence goes on from NC_048218.1 coordinate 18,844,667, forward strand.
GAATCTAACTACAAACAAAATTATAATTCTTTTTCTTGAGTATAACGTAAGTAATTAATCAGATTTCATTTTTGGCTTTTCTCTCTTTTTGTCAATAACAATACAACCTATCAAAATAGTAAGCAGTAAAAAAATGTGACATTAGACATATCAAAGATTGGCCACTTTTTCATTCTTAGCATATGCTGAAAAATTTTCAGACGTTTCTTTCTCCCTACCCTTTCTAGCACCGCTTTCTCAAATCTAAATGCCTCTTATTCAACCAGTGCAGCGATAGCTAACAGCGTCGTTTGGATTTGTTTTGTTGTCACTAAGAATTATACATGATTTAAAACTAATTTTAAAAATCTTTATTGTGTTTTCTTTTCTTATCTACTGCTTTGAAGAAACACTGTGGGTTTCATTTTTTCTTAAAGCCCAAAATGAATAAGTAGTACTTTAGGAGAAGAAAACAGCTCTCCTTTTCCTTTCTAAAAGCTCACAAAAATGATCTTAGGCTGAATGAGTGATGAAAGTATCACCTCCATGTTTACGTTCGTGAGTGCATTGATGGGACACAGCAGACAAATCTTTAAAACAGCCAATTGTTGTATGCCCCTACCTAGACCTGAAGCAGACAGAGAATAGGATTAGATGATTAAGGACTGTGCCCCTGAAAAATATTTTTGTATTCTCCTGTGTTTCGTAGTGTTCCAAGGGCCCTGATTATTCTGATTAAGTAAAAATAATGTAGCTGTTTAATTTGAAAAATGTGTTTGTAAAATGAAAAAGGACAGCACGTAAGCAGCCAATACAAGATGGGCAGGAAATAGTCAAAGCTTTTCTGTTCTGATCCCAGACTGCAAGATTTGCTGTAATGCAGCAGTCAAACAGAAGGGGTTTGTCCAAATGAATAACATATCAAGTATGAGATTAAAATAACAAATTATAAGTAACAGGGTTTCTTTGCCTTTTCCATGTTCTACATGTCTTCCAACGAAAAGACTACTTTAATAAGATAGACAATTTATGTCAACAGGATGATGAAAGTTATTTGTTTGTGCATTTATACTACCACTAAGGACCACTATTTTCCTACTAGGTAACTAAGGGCAGTGTGATAATGAACTCCAGAGGGACAAATGAATTGAATAAAAGGCAAGCATGATCACTGCAGTAATATTGAAGGAGAAACTGCTGCTCCTTCTTTCCTTCTACCAGCTCTATGCTGGCTTTTCACTTTTTTTTTTTTTTGGATGGGCAGGATTCCAACATCTGAAAACATTTTTCCTCCAAACTTCTCCCTGTAGGTCAAGGGAATGATGATAAAGAGTAACTAGGCAGTGTGTCACAAAGGACCAGCAAACTGCTGTGTGGTCCAAGAATGCCACAATTGCTTAGAACAAGACTGCTTGTTGTGCCTCATGACGAAAAACTTTATTTTATTCATACTATGGAAAGAATAAAATCAAGGGAAGTACTAGATTTGTGTTTTCACTTGGTATTTGGTGTCAATAGGACGGAAGTGCTGGACCACCTGTTGGAAGATAATGTCCTCACATGACAGCGTTGCATAGCCTTTAGGGCTGTGGGAGTTGTAAGATGAGTGGAAGAAATGGATGTATTATTAAACATAGTTCTTTAGAATGTGACGCTTAAAAATCATCACAAAGGTGTGTTTGAGCTCGGGACAGATGTGTAGTGTTCTATGGGGCTTTACCAAAGTATTCAGTTAGTTTTTGAGACCAGTTGGCTAAAGATGGTTTTCAAAGGAGGGAGGAATTGTTTGGGGATTTAACAGCTGTTTGTTTTGTAATATGGTCTTATGAAGAGGGTTGAAGACGTATTTAAAGGTTAAGGTCATGCAAATATCAGAGGTGGGGAAGATAAGTTACATAGCCAGGGTAATGTTGAAGGTTTGGGTGGCTAAGTGGACATTTTTCAATCCTTCACAACCTCTCAGTCTCTTCTTTTGGTCAAAGGAGAGATTAATTCTCATCATATGACAAATTTTGTTAGTTATTCCAAATCCCTACCATTAGTATCAGTGAAACAGCCAGGTTCATTGATGACGGCCATTATCAGGGCTTTTCACGACTTTTACTTGTCTTAGTTGAATTCCGATTATTTATCAAATAAGCTGCTATTTGGACTATTTTAAATCTCTGGAGAAAGTTGCAGGAAAAAAGAAACTTGTGAATATAAGGACAAAAATCAGAATTGTTAGAAAGTCTTGAAATATTCCTTTAAGCCAAGATTCTTCCCAACCAGAAATCACTCAAGAGAACATATCCCATCCTAATCCCAAAGCTGTAAGGAAATGAGGCTTGATGTCGCTAGGCTTGTGTACAATGCAGCCATCCTTCTGACATACAGTGACAGGTTAAAAGTGACTTTTTTTTATAATAACTTTTTTATTATATTATGTTAGTCACCATACAGTACATCCCTGGTTTTTGATGTAAAGTTCGAAGATTCATTAGTGACTTTAAGAATGTCAATTTAACAACTGAAAACTTGAAATCAACAGAAAGATGGAAAAATAAGGATGAAAGGAAAAGAAAGAAACAAAGTTTAATGGCAATCAGTGGGTACCAGTGTCTCGGACTCTCCATATGAAGGTTTGGGCAGAAAAAGTCCACGTTTAATTATCTAATATTTAAGGTTTTTGAGAACACTGTCTCTCTCATGAAAGCTTCAGCTTTGGAGATTCCTGGAGAAATCTTTTTTAGAACAACCATCAGCATGGAAATCTGGGAGGTGAGTGTACGAAGTCTTTTTAACTGGGAGACATAAATTCATTGGAATTTTACTGACGTGTTTGTGGTTCACAGTAACATTCCTGCAGTGAGGCTCAAGAACACTTTTACCCTGTTGTTCTCAGTAAACTGGCTATCCAGGCTCAGGGTCGTGTGACCTGCCACTACGATCCCATTAAACTAAGTATGCTGTATGAATGATGGTTTAATTTGATCTTGAACCACTTTCACGTGCCAATGCTGTATTTAATTATTTTCCAGAATTCTTTAGTCATTCCATTAACTGCCTCTACTGCATCACAAGTCTTTGTAATATTTACTATAAAATAGTTTACTTTCTGCAAATGGGTCATTTGTCATTGTTTGGAAAGCCAGATAGTATTTTTTCAATAATCTATCTAATCCTCCATCCATATTCAATGCAAATTAGAAAGAAAATCACACATAAACATGGTATTTCTAAACTGCGTATATTTAATTTATTCAGCTTTCAGTTTCAACATCATTATTTCCAGGTAACTTTTTACGTATATATATTTTTTTATCTTAGATTCCTTTCTCATCATTTCTGTTTTTTATCTACTATTGTTTTACTACTTCAAATTATTATGCGAATTTCAAATAATTTAAGATTTTTTGCTTGTATCTAAAAATACTATAAGAGTAGGCTAATAGTGAACTGGTAATAACTAGATTAGGCTTCTATGGCCAATAACCAAGTTTTCCAATATATGTGTATCTATGTGTGTGTGTGTGTTTAGTGTTTAATTTATATTATACAGTAAAAATGACTTTATGGTACAAAAATTAAAGTCACTACTTGTTAGCACAGATACCTTGGGACATCTGAACAAGTTATCCGCCTAGATCATATAAATGGAGACTCAAAGCCATTTAGATTTTAAGCAAAATTAAATTAAATCTGTGAGTTCCTGATGTGGGATTATAAAAAAATGTTTTGTAAATGGCCAATTATTTGGAGTATATTTTAAACTTTTTATCCTTGATGAACTATACAAGACGCACTCTTCATGCACCTTTCAAAATTCAGTTAAAAGTCCCTCTTATGGGGAAATTTCTGTGACTCATTTACTTTACACACCCTTCCCTTCTGCTCATTTATCTATAGTAACTTGAAACACACAGGATTTTAGCCTCCTGCACTAAATGTTAGTCTTCTCAACTCTGACTCCTTATTTGATTTTATGTACCTAATGCCTATAACGGGGTGGATGCCGAAATCTCAATACATACTTATTCAACAAATGAATAAATCAATGAAGATGATCTGAATATCCGGAGCCTATGCATAAGAATGTGGAAATCATTTTTCTCCTTTCTTTTTTTTTTTTTAAGATTTTATGTATTTGAGAGAGAGAGTAAACGCGCACATAAGCAGGGGGAGGGATGGAGGAAGAGGGAGAAGAAGAGAGATAAGCAGACTCCAAGCTGAGCAGGGAGCCTGACAGGGTTCCATCCAAGGACCCTGAAATCATGACCTTGAGCCAAAGTCAGAGTCAAATGTTTAACTGATTGAGCCACCCAGGTGTCCCAAGAATGTGATCATCATTTTTCTTTATTTACACGTTTAGCCATAGGCTACTCACAACAGCAACAACAGCAACAACAACAAATGAGTTTATAGTAGAGTGGATCCCAAATTTCTCCTCTTTGATGACCTTCAATCCACTGTTTTTGTCTTTTGTGCATCACTCAAGTGATCAACCTACTATATTTGTACCAGTCATTCCTTTGACACATCAGAAATTTCTTTATAACTAAAACATGTCATTCATGTTTATTTGTTTATTCATGGTGTTTTGTTTTGTTTTTAGCCCCTGTATTAGTTCCCTTTGGATTTTCTTATATTTTTTTAAGATTTTTTATATTTATTAGAGAGAGAGAGAGTGAGAGAAAGAGCACACAAGCAAGAAAGGTAGAGGGTGAGGGAGAAGCAGACTCCCTGCTGAGCAGGGAGCCTGATGTGGGGCTCAATCCCAGGACTCTGGGATGCTGACCAGAGCCGAAGGCAGGCACTTAACCGACTGAGCCACACAGACACTCCTTCTCCTTTGTTTTTATCTTTCTTCATGTCACTGTTCACATTTTTGCCTTTTTGTTATTTTACGATTTTGATGAGTTAATAATTCTGAACCATGTATTACACTTGGTAGTGTGCAAATTACAAAGTGAAGTTTTTATATAATATACAAACTCATTATACAGGATTCTTCATTTATCTTTAATTTTTTCTTCTTCTCTCATCTGTCTGTTTTCATAACTTATCAAAAATGATAATGAAATTATCTTTGTGAACTGTAGTACATCAATATGGCAAAAATGCATTAGACATCAACACCCCTTTATTTTGTAACTTGACTGTGTTTGTCCATTTCATAATATGCTAACTCAAAATATGTCAAATAATATGCTCGATATTTCATCAGGTCCACCTTTGAAAGCTAAGAAAAAATATGGTGTTTACAGATCAATTTTTGTCTTTTAGAGTATAGATATACTCTTAAACTTACAATCCTTCATCCAAAGGATATTTCAAAATGCTGTACAAGAAATATTTTATTCTCAATAATTTAAAATCTTAATTTACAGAATTTAACTGAGCTCAATAATTGTCGTTGAGCTTTTCTTTTACCAATTATTATAATTTATGAGCTATGTTCTTTATGCTTTGATATATATTAGGATGAATGCACAGATAGACATATAGTTAGATATGATATATGGATACATAGGTAGTAAAAATATTTCTCAAAACATTTCATTTTACCATTCCTCTGCATTTCAGGATCGTTAGTGCAATTTAACTTTGTGATAACATATAAAATATATTTGTCAGTAAAAAATTATGTGTGTGATTGGAATTACTAGAAAATTGAAGAAAAGTCACTCCAAAATCAGATAACCACCTCAAGACAGGACTTGAATGAAAGCTATTATACAACATTTGAATGGCATAAGAAACAATACAGATTTAGAAAAGTCTCAAACTCATTTTTAAAGGAAAACAAATAGAATATTTTGCTCACCTTGAGCATATACCAGGTGTTCCAAAGCGTGACATTAATATGAATTCAAATTTCCGAAGTTACAGGAAAGTTCATGTATTCTTTTTATCTCCAACTAAAAACAAAATATAACTCACTGAGGACCTGTATGTTTTCTCTTTCAAATTTTGGCTTGTAGTAAATTTCTGCATTATTCTGGAAGGAATTTTACTGTTTAGGTGGAGAGAGTTTTTCCCCATGGAAATTAAATGTGCTGCTTAAAAACTTCAAGGCGTGTCTTACAGTTATCCTCCGTTCTTTGCTGTGAAGCGGGTTGTATCTTCGCAGCCACGCTCCGGCTTCCTGCTGCCATTATGGATGTGTCTGAAGCCAATTCCCAGGCAGAAAAATAGCTCTAGGACTGACATATTACAAGTAATACGAGAAGCTAGTGTTCAGTGAACTGCCACAGAAATAAAATATTTCACCCTCAGTCACCGCTTCTCTGAGAATGTAAGGGAATGGAAATTGAACACAGCTTACTTCATATGGAAGGATTCAATTGAAAAATGTATAATTTCGTAAATGTTGCATCAAAATGCATCCGTATACCCTATAGAACATTTAATGTATATTTTTATCACAAGATTTACTTAGCAATACCCTTAACAAAAAATGCAAAGGTATACCCATTTGTTCTAGAACAGAGTCCAGAACAAAGGGAGTTGATCAAGATTGGGGGAAGGGTGGGTAAGAAAATAAAGGAGCTTCTAGGAGCACCGGAATACAGATTTTCTAGGTGTGTCTAAATTTTTGTTTGGCATCTCTTTACCAAGTTACAAGCTTTGTTACAACTGATTTCTTGCCAATCTTCCTAGGATAAGATATCAGATATATTTTCAAAAAGAAAGAAACTGTGAGTTATCAATGGTGAAGGTGGGTGACAGAATACTTTTCCCATCTTTACTAATAATGTCGTCACGAAATCAAGAATGACCCAATTTCTTTAACATTTTAGATTTTATTTTGGGGTAAAAATTAACTTTTACAAAGAAGCAACTCACCCACTTGCACAGGCATCCTTGAGTGAGAAAAGGCCAAGAGATTCTGAGTCTTTACAGAAATATAAGTAGATATAAATTTTCACCAATTTTTAGAAACAATGTAATCAACATAAATGTGGGGCCCACCTATAGATATAAATCTATAATACCACTTGGCCCTAATTTGAGCTAAAGTCTTATGCTGATTCCAATATGGGATGGTGGAGGGCACGACAGCAGGTGAACCTGAGAATGTACCACAATAGGCTGTTCAGACAACTGAGTCAGAAACACACACACACACACACACACACACACACACACACACACGAGGCTTCAAGTCTTTTTATAAAGGTGTAGATGGAATATAGAAATCAATCCATGTTTTTATTTTTTCATATAGATTGATTATGGATTTTTCTCTGTCACAGCAAATTTTGATCAACTGAACAATATTAATCAAAACCCAAAGATCTCTGAATTGTTCTATTGAAAAATATCTTTCAAGGTCATATTTTCCTTCATAGATTCTATTTTCTGAATCTTCACAAATTCACAAATATTAGACATGGTGTGTGTGATGAAAAATTTACATTAATTGACCTATAGCCAATAAATAATGTTTCTAGCCCAGAGTGTTTATTTATTTTATTGGATTTAAGATGTTTTTATATTTACACTTTCATTCAATTATTTATTTCATTAAGTATGTATTAATTTACTTATCCATGTGTCTTATTTATAAATAAAAATTTAAATATAAATATGTGCTATTTCATCCTGAAATAAGAAAATGGAACAAATGCTACTGTGTCTTTTGCAAATACCAAACCTTGAAGATATTACAAACTTGAAGGTCAGAATTTAGGAAACTAAAATTATCATCTTTATTTGTTTCTAAAGACGTGTCATTATCCTTCATACATTACCCAAAAGTGTATATTGACTCATTTTAAAGTTTTTTATAGTATATGTGTGCCATTTTAGCTGAAGACATTTCTTAGTTAATTTGTTTATCTATTTTTAAGGTATTTATTCAAATAAAAAGTATTAAGTGAATATATGACTGTGCACAGAATAAACGAACTCTTACCTATCCTTCCCCTAAAAAATAAACCCAAAAGACAAATAACAAACAAAAAAAGTCCTGTAGGCTTGAAACATCTATTTGAATACTCTTTAATTTTTTTTTTACTGAAATCACACTAGGTTATTATAAAATGAAAAGCAACAGCTGTATTTAAATAGTACATAATAGATAATAGATGTAGTGTTTTCCTTGGGATCTTCAGAGGTCTTCTGGTCTTAAATTTAGAAAAGTAAACATTCAGCAAAAAGAAAACTAAACACAAATCATGGAGCAATTGGAAAAAAAAGAACTAATTATTAATAGCCTCCTATTTTGAGCTCATATTATTTCAAATAAAATTTCTTTTCAATCAAGTTAAAAGAAATTGCTTGATATATGCAATTGGAAAAAAGCCAGAAAGGTTAAGTAAATGAAAGAATGATATAAAATTTATATTTAATATTTCATATTATTTTGAATATTTCTTTGCATAATCATATGCTTATCTGCATGATAACGACTTTGGTGATGCAGCTGATTAAATTAATTATAGTAAAAAAATTTTTATAATCTCTAGTAGAGTTAATAATTTTGAAGAAGATGGTGTTTATAATAACCTAATTAATTTCCTCTAAACATATTTCTCTTTTCAATGTCTAGTACTTCATTTATACTTTCGTATCAAATTAATTTCAACTAATATTTCAAGGGATGTGTGGGGTCAGGTTTGACAATGCTGTTTTAATATTTATAATCTTTTATGCATACATCATTTAAAAGAGACTGTTGGTAAACAGAACTTAGAAAAAAATTTATGTATTGATTTCAATGAGTTTAGTTCGATTTTTAAATGTTTCTTTCTTGATCCAAGAAAATACAAATTGTGAGACCTCAGAATTGTAAGTGCAATCCCTAGTCAGCTTTTATTTTTCTATCCGAGCAGAAGAGTTCTGTCTTCATCAAAAATGAGTATGTCTTTGAAATTTTCTGTCGAGAAATATTAAAATTCAAGAACCTTGGAAGTCAAATGAATAACTAAATTTGATCATTATAAACTTGGGAAATAGTGTCACCAGTAGAAAAGAGAAAAAAAAATATGAGTTTTATGTTTCTGAAAATAAATAAGTTAATATTTTTAAGTAGAAAATTAAATTTAAAAAGAAAACTGAAAATTCTAGAACTAAAAATAAGCCCTGAAATATATAAGATTTTGGTTCTGGTAAGAATGGCTTACTTGCCAAGGCATCTGTGTATGGGGCTACCATTTGGTTAAGTTTGCCAGAGTTCACTACAGCATATCATGACGCATTTGTTTGTTTAAACATTTTATTTAGTTGTTTGAGAGAGAGAGAAAACACAGAGGGAGGGTGAGAGGGAGAAGCAGACTCCCCTTTGAGAGAGAGCCTGACCCTTAAAAGTATCTCTCATCACAGTCGGTTTCCTGATACCAGTGTTAACTCACACACTGCATCAAAGGATGTGGGCGCTTCCTTTTTCACATGTACCCATAGCCACAGATCCTTGGGGTGAAGGAATGAAATCATGTTTACTGTATATCCTTACACTGGCAACAGTGTTGTTTCTCAGGAGGACACAGCCCCTGCTTTAATCACTAGACTCTCAGTCTGAGAATTGGCTCAGGTTTAGAAACAAGGTTGAGGGACTAAGACGGTCCGTTGGAGGGTCACTTGGGTGGTTTAGTTGGTTAAGCATCTGCCTTTGGCTCAGGTCATGATCCCAGTGGGATCAGGCTCCCTGCTCAGTGGGGAGTCTGCTTCTCTCTCTGACCCTCCCCCTCGTGCTTGTGCTCTCTCTCTCTCAAATAAACAAATAAAATCTTATAAAAAAAAAAAACACACCAGACTGTTCTCCAGAGTAGTTAACATCAACTTTCTGCTCATCCATTGTAGATCTTTTTTGAATATACGCACATACACAGAAACCCTTGTTGGCAGCCTTTCTGTCTTTCCCTGGGAACTAAGATGGTCTTTTAGCCACCACCATGCATCTCTGCATCACGAGGCCTATGTTGCTTTGTTGATGCTGCTCTCATGGGAAGTATGTTGCTCCTTATCTCTTGGTATGGGTGAAGTCGTACCACCTTGCCTTTGCTGTTCTAGAATTCTTTGTCACCATTGACACTAGTTCCAAAATATCATCACCTGCTCATCATTCTTGGCCTACAAACAATTGACACTGTCAAGCCTACAGCAAGCACATTTATTGTAATCTTAGTAAGTAAGACTAAAATATCCTTTGGATCATCCTAAACTACACAGTCATTCTAGCATAACCAGTCCCTCAGTCTTTTTATTGGTTTCACACACTCTAGCATGGCGTATCTGGAAGCTTAACTCCATGTACTGTGTTTCATAATATCTCCAGAAGCCATCCCTAGAGCATTATAGGATTGAGGCCAGATGCTCTTGAAATCTATTGAATTTTGTATTCCCTCCATACCCCAAACTGCATATCACTTAAAATCTCTCTCATTCTTAATAGTCTGTAGCCACAGGATTGTTTTTCTGTTTCCTGCTGGTACATATTAGTCAGGTCCAGCAACTCCAGACATGAATGATCTCTTTCCTCATTAATGGATTCCAGAGCTTCTGTAAGCCATGATAAAACTTGATAATACCTTTTTGTTAAATGGCCAAGAGGGATTGTGGGAAAAGATCTTGTGGACAGTTTTGTTTTGCAAGAATTCTGCCTCAGATGGATCCACTTCAGAGTCTCCAGGAATCTGCTATAGTCTAACCAAGGAAAGTAAGCCCCTTCTGCAGGTGTAGAGCGTTCAAGATCTGCTTGTTCCACAGTTTTTAACCCATTCAGTCATATTTCCCCATTCCAAGTTTCGGGTCCTATCCCTTGCGTTTCTGAGTCTGTTTTTTACTTGCTGAGCAAACAATTCAATTCGAAGTTCTGCTACTTTTATAGTTAGGTCTTGGGCTAGATCATCCATATCAACTTCCCTTCAGTTGCTGGAAGGTATTTCTCTTTGAATCCTTACATGAATACTTTATCACTTTCCTGCCATAAATTCAATTACTGATTGGTTTACTTGAGCTTATCATTTTCTTTGTTTAAAACATTAGCAGTACATAGCAACAAACAATCAGTTCCATCGTCCTTGTCATTACCATTCCTCCTATATCTTTCTAATTCTATAGATACAGCCTGACATAGTAGACCATATGCTTGTGTTCCATCCCAGATGATCACACCTCAGATGATGGCATATAAAATAATGATCATGAGTTGCCTGGGTGGCTCAGTAGGTTAAGCGTCTACCTTTGGCTCAAATCATGATCCCAGGGTCCTGGCATCGAGCCCCATGTCAGGCTCCCTGCTTAGCTGGGAGCCTGCTTCTCCCTCTCTCTGTCACTCCCCCTGCTTATGCTCTCACTATTTCTCTTTCAAATAAATAAATAAAATCTTTTAAAAACATCTCTTAAAAGAATGATCAATGGTGATGTTACAATATACAATATGCCAGAAATTAGTACCATCCATCCAGCTACAGAATCATATAAATATATTCCAGCTTCAGAATCATATAAATATATTCCACTCCCTAGAACCACCTCTGTTACCCACCGTCTTAAGTCAGGCTTCCCATAAGCAGATATGAGACAAGGATTCATTTGCAAGTCTCTTATGAAGGAGAGACTCCCAGAGAGACCAATAAAGGCAGAAATGGCAAAACAAGATATGGAATGGGAGCAAGTCAAATGGGCACTCTTCCACAAGAACAGCTTTATGGTAAACATGTTGCAGAGCTCTGGGGTATGTTATACATATTTGTCGTGATATAAGAAAAGGGAACTGAGACACAATTCCACACATGTCAGCTTTGAGTTAAGGGCTCTCTCAGGAGGGATATAAATTCCCTGGCACTTCAGGGTCATACGAAGTGTTGCAGGGTAAGATCAACTAGCCATAGAGAGTTTTCTATAAAAGTGACAAAGATGCTGGCTCTAAGAAGCAAAACACACAATTCTGATAGTAAATAGTGGTAAGTGGTGTGGAAATTAGCAAAGGGAATCCTCACTAAAATGTAGTCTGGAGGCCAGCAGGGGGAGCTCTCACACCCTATCACTCCTAGTCAAATGCAGACCAACAGGAAGAGATGAACCTTGCAAATCCAAATAAACAAACCATAAAATGGGCAGAAGATATGAATAGACACTTTTCCAATGAAGACATACAAATGGCTAACAGACACATGAAAAAATGTTCAAAATCATTAACCATCAGGGAAATTCAAATCAAAACCCCACTGAGATAACCACTTTCCGCCAGTTAGAATGGCAAAAGATAGACAAGNGGCTCAGGGCGTGATCCTGGCGTTATGGGATCGAGCCCCACGTCAGGCTCCTCTGCTATGAGCCTGCTTCTTCCTCCCACTCCCCTGCTTGTGTTCCCTCTCTCGCTGGCTGTCTCTATCTCTGTCGAATAAATAAAATCTTTAAAAAATAAAAAAAAATAAAAAAAATAAAAAGATTCTCTCTTTAAAAAAAAAAAAAGAAGTAGGAAGATCGGTAAGAGAAGAAAGGGATAAAGAAGGGAGGGTAATCAGAAGGGGGAATGAAGCATGAGAGACTATGGACTCCGAGAAACAAACTGAAGACTTCAGAGGGGAGGGGGTTGGGGAATGGGATAGACTGGTGATGGGTAGTAAGGAGGGCACGTATTGCATGGTGCACTGGGTGTTATACGCAACTAATGAATCATGGAACTGTACATCAAAAACCAAGGATGTACTGTATGGTAACTAACATAATATAATAAAAAATATTATTATAAAAAAAACCCCACAAAACCTTGCAAATCCACAGTATGTTAGCTACCACTTTACTACCCCAGCAAGAGGAAGAAAGGTTTCCCTTTCCCCTGGCAACAGCCCAAACAGTGAGAGACTGTCACAATTCAGCCAATGAAGAGCCATTGTAATTTGAACTCCCAGTTTACTCCAATGGACTTTTTGTTTCAAGAGCACCCCAGCTTCTCCCTTTCCTCTGTAAAGTGTTGAGCCTCTCCTTTCTTCTCTGAACTTGTTCATGGTTTTGCTGTAGTTTACTTGTCCTGAATTCCAGTTATAAACTATTGCTCAATAAACTCATGCTTTGCTAATAAAACAAGTGAGTTTTAATGTTTAGGTTAACAGTGGCAAGGAAGAAATCCTATGATAATGAAATGAGTCAGGACAAGAGCATAGAAGTAATAGAATGGCCTCATGGAGAAATCTATTTTGTTTGAAGCTCTGAAGCACACTAGGGAGTTAGGTCTCAGACTCACTGGAGGGAGAGCATCCCAGGTAGAAGGAGTAGAAAAAGCAAGGGTCCTCGGAAGGGATCCTGTGTATGAGGCATAAAAATTCCCAAGGAGCATTGAGGCTGGAGCAAGTGAAGGAAAGAGAAGGATGCCAGGAGACAAAGTCCATAAAGCAAAAAAGAGAGCCATTGTGTGGACAAAAACAAATGTCCAGGCAGCCTACATGTTGCCCTACCTGATCCGTGTTCACTGAGGAACACCTGCAGAGACAGGATTGGTGTATGTGTGGGTCACTGCTCCCCATGCTCAATTCTTACACAGAGCACAGAGACCTGGAAATGTGAGATGACGGATTTCAAGAAAGCTACTCAGAGCCTTTGGTTTTAAGCCCCACAAGGAAGGAATCACTGACTCCTCACATCTGGTGAAATCAGTGCTGAGATAGAACAATGTGACAAGACAGAATCTTCAGCCCAGCTTCATCTTGCCAGCACTGCTGTCCTTGAGGTAGAACTAGATTCATCTCTCACATGCAAACAAACCCCACTGAGATCAGGAGTCTGAGGTAAGATCTTGGAATTTGATGTGGGCTAGATAGAGCTTTGGTTGCCCTATCTAGAGCTTCTGGTCTTCATTCAGCTTTTCAGACAGCCAGCTCCTCTTCATGGAGGAGAGCCTGCAGGGAATAAATCTTATTCAAGTTAGCAATGACGACTCAGGAGCAGATCACACATGGTCTTGTAAATCACAGCATGATGATCGGTTTTTACTCTTGGTCAGATGTCAGGCACTGGGAAATTTGAAAATACTAGTGTCAGGATTTCAAAGGGCTGTGTGTCTTCAGTAGAGTCTGTGGAAGTGAAAGTAGGGGGATCAATGAGGAAACTTTTAAAATAATCCAGATATGGGAAGATGGTGGGTGGGACTGTGTGGAGACAGCGGTATAGTGAATAGTGATTGAATTCCAAATATATATACCAAGATTTTTCAAAAGACTCCATAATTGTGTATGAAAGAAAGAAAGGAATCAGTGATGACAGTGAGTATTTTTACCTGTGTAATTGAGAAACTTGAAATGTTTCAATATATAGGAAATGAGAATAGGTACAGAAGAGACCGGGATGAAGGACCAGACCCTGAGACAACGTGTCAATTAGAATACAGAATGTGAAGAAGAATGAACCAAATGACTGATTAAGATTGACCATATGTGTAAGTGGAAAAAGAGATAAATTATATTATTCTGAAAACCAAGTGAATAAGTTGTTTCATAAAAAGAGAGAAACCGGAAGCATCAAATCCTGGTGAGGGGCAAGTATTAATCATGGGAATTACCAATAAATAGATCTTCAGTCACATCATTATTAATTGCCTGGTTTATTGCAATTGCATCTGTGTGTGGTGGAGACTTACATGCACACAGTTTATTGAGGAGGGCTTTCTAGAACGACACTTATAAAAAATAATTGGGAGGGGCGCCTGGGTAGCGTAGTCCTTAAACCTCTGCCTTCGGCTCAGGGCGTGATCTCGGCGTTCCAGGATCGAGTCCCACATTGGGCTTCTCCGTGGGGAGCCTGCTTCTTCCTCTCCCACTCCCCCTGCTTGTGTTCCCTCTCTCACTGGCTGTCCTTCTGTCACATAAATAAATAAAATCTTTAAAAAAAATAATTGGGAGCGTAACCAGGTGGAGGGAGAAAGTTGAACTGTGATTGAGTTGTAAGAAGCTGCTAACCATTTTCCAGCAAGTTCTAGCGTGGAGGCCCCTTCAGAGAGGAACTGAACTGAAGTGCAAAGTCAGGAGGAGCCTTGGGTGAGCCATCTTCCCTCAGCCAAGGGAAATTCCTGGCATGACTCATCTGGAAGCCCTCAGCTGCCAACACTCTCAACAACTGGAGAAATGAGTGCTTTATTCCTGAGGGAGAGTCTGCCTGCCATTTCACAGCATCCAAAATGTAACTGGTCACCCTGCTTCCTTCCTTGTGCTCTTATAGCCTATTCTCATCACAGCAGCCAGAGTAATTCTGATGAAACTGAAGTCACTTCATGTGGAAAACCCGCCCAAAGCTTCCCTTCTTATCTTTTTTTTTTTTTTTTAAGATTTTATTTGACACACAGAGAGAGAGAGAACACAAGCAGGGGGAGTAGCAAGGCAGAGGGAGAAGCAGGCTCCCCGCTGAGCAGGGAGCCTGATGCCATATGGGGCTTGATCCCCGGACCCTGAGATCATGACCTGAGCTGAAGGCAGATGCTTAACTCACTGAGATACCCAGGTGCCCCCCCTTCTTACCTTCTTACTGAAAGTAAACACCAAAAATCTATACAGCAGGCTGCAATAGTCAGCATAATTTGTCTCTGCATTATTTGTCTTTGTATGCTACTCTCTCCCTCTTGCCCACTCCTTTGAAGTCTCTTTTTATAGGGAGGATGCCCCTGACCCAGACATTCTGTACTTTCTTTTCATTTGCTTTGGATGCTCTTCCCCTAGAGAATCACATCACTATCTTTTTCACTTCTTTCTTTGAATAAAGTTATCTTCTTTTTTTAAAGATTTTATTTATTTATTTATTTGAGAGAGAGCAAGCGAGAGGGTAGGACGGAGAGGGAGAGAGAGAGTTGTACTTTTTTAATCATCAATACATGAATGTTTCTATCTTTAATTTTAGAGGAGGGAAATAAGATAAGCAGAGAATTAGATATTAGCATTCTTATTGTTAAATGTAAATTTATCATTTCCTTACTTCTGTCTCTAACTACTAGAAATTCGCAAACTTTTTTATTAGTCGCTAGGGCAGAAAAATGATATTTATACTTCCCTCTGTCTGATTAGATAAATAGATAACAAGGAAACTAGAGGAGAATCTTTTAATAAAACTCTGTAAATCGATTGCATTTCAGGGCTTATGTGTTTAGCATAATGGAAATATTGAAATGAATACTCTAGTGAGCTAGATCCTCTAACCACTTAAGATAGTCCTGGGAGCTGCTTAAACGTTTCTGGAACCTAATACACAAGATATGTACAAGAGCATACATAATCAAATATGTTGTTGGCATTATTTTGAGCAAATTGTCGTGTTAGATCAGTTGGGAATAATCAATCATTGAACAGTCTTAAGCCAAGAATTCCAACCACAGTATCTGAAGAAGGAAAACAGAATGATTTGGAAATGAGAGTGGTTTTCTGTGAAGAATCCTTCTTCCCTGAGGCTCAAGGTCAGAGTTACTGGAGTATAAAGTAGAGGATAGGTACAACCGAGAAAAAGAAAGCCTCTATCCCAGAAGCTTCTAGTGAAACCAATATCTTCAGGTGACTTGTAAGTTTTAATAAGGGGGAAAAGGTGACTAAAATATCCACAGGTGTCATTTGCTATTGGAGGACTTCTAAATTGTTTCATTTAATTCAATTCATAGCCTTAGTTTAATGATACTCATTTGTATAACTTTCTTTGCTTTAATACACTGTTCTTTCCATAGTTTGTGACATTTTACTTATTTGCTTGTTATTTTGTTTTATTTGACTTGATTTTTACCCCAATGTTATAATCACTCCAGAAGAGCACAGGTTTACATGATTTGCTCAATATAATAAATGCATTCATTGTTAAAGCATAGATAAGTCTTAATTATTTCTTATTTATAGATGAATAAATATACTGCAGTCATGAGCCTCTCTCGGAGGGAAGCTAGCTCAATTAGGAAAAAAGGTGGATTGTTTCAGTCTTTGTCAGCAAGTGTATACTTTTTTTTAAATTTAAATTTATGGTGATTTTTTTTTATCTCAGTGAGTACTAATTTCCTAATCTGTAATGTTAGCATAATAATACCTGTCCATAACTGTTATCACAATATAATAAGATAATACAGATAACTTAATTCATATATGTGAAAATATAAATTCATGGCATGATAAAGTTAATATAACAATGAATGGAGTCCAGGAAGCCTGTTCCATCAGTCAGAATTCCAGAGGAAGGATGACTTACATTTAAACAATTTTGTTTTAGTGGATATGGATCATATGTTAGGATATGTCACTTTAAATTCTTACTTATATTAGTTTAATTCCACACCCAAGTTTCATTGATAATGAAAGTCCTTTAGGCATCAATTTTTATCTATCGCCACAGAGATTTTGTGGTCCTACCTTGCAGAAGGATCCTTTTAGCACTGGAAACTGATGTATGACGTCTAAGCTCTAAGTTTAGGGCTCAGGGTCCAGCCATAATGTGTTGGTAAGTGTTTAGCAACTGGTTTTACAGAAAAAATAAACAAATTTGCATTTTGCTTGTTTCCATGGTGTAAATACTATCACTTTATAGGTGATTTGAAGCTGTAAAAATAACCTTATTGAACATAGAGTAGGGATGATAAGTTTGTGTGTTTATCTTCATTTGTAATGTATTTTAATTAATTTTAAGTTGATAAAATTCACTGTTTGATGATGGGTGTTTTAACAACTGACTTGTGAAATTCTCCAAAATAAGCTTTTGGGGCTAATCTGGACCAGTTCCAGCACGTGGTGGCTGGGTAGGGCCCAGCCACACTGCCCCTTACCTTGTCCTGCTGCTTCTCTGGCTGGAGTAAGGAGCAGACTTGAACCCATGCTTTATAGAAAATGCCAACTTGACTTCTCAACCGTTTGCCGTTTTACCTTTCCCCTTTGGCCCATATTAGAATCTCCTCTAAGAAGTCATGATTTAGAAATCAAAAGTCAAGAAAATGAATGTTTGCTGAAAACTTCAGCATTTAGTTCTGCAATTGTGACCTATCTTGACATGACGGCACATGAAGTACCCAACAGCCATCACGTAAGTTTTCTGCCATGTTCTCAGTGGGTCTTAAAAGAGTTAACTTGGTCAGTGCTCACTGAGAAGTTTTACAATCTGAAAATTAACTTTTTAAAAATGATTTTGCTAATCTAGCTGCTGTTTATGAGAGAATGAGAGTTATCTGGGGATTAGAGCTCTTTTGATATTGAGTGGCCCTTTTGATGTCTATGTTTTCATCATTTGTATACCATTATCCTATTTACTAAAGAGCAAATGACCACTTTTTGGCACTGGTGTCAAATACTAAAAGCACAACCAGAAAATGAATGAATACAGCAATTGAAAGCCAGAGAGAAAAAATACCATGGACATGCCAATTACT
Source organism: Ailuropoda melanoleuca (assembly GCF_002007445.2). NCBI lineage: Eukaryota > Metazoa > Chordata > Mammalia > Carnivora > Ursidae > Ailuropoda > Ailuropoda melanoleuca. The sequence goes on from NC_048218.1 coordinate 18,862,947, forward strand.
TTTTGTTGTTGATCGACTGGTAGATTCCCACACTGATTATATTGTACATCTGGACAGGCACAGACCTTACTGATCTAAGGTAGAGCTGTCAGCCAGCATGGAGGAAAGTAAAGGCTTTCAAATGTGGAAATGATTAAAGCATCCTTCCAATTCATCTTCAATGTGATAGGCTGCTAAATTGTGAGCTGCATTAGTAATATACAAGATAATCATCCTACTTTGACTAATCTATACATAATTTATTCAAGCCCCTTTCTTGTTCATTCCCAAATACAAGTTTTCCTTAATGTCAGATATTCACTCTGGGAAATTTTGGTCCCTCATTCTACTGATTTATTTGCTAAGAGGAATTACATTTGGACAATACAACTCCTATTTATTTTTTTAAATGTCTTTTAAAATTATTTATCAAAAATTTCTTTTTGATTTCCTAATTGAAGATTGCATCATGCTAGAAATGGTGAATGCAATACAGAAATTTAAAATTTTATTTTCAATAACTTTTAGTATCGAAGAAATTATTATAAACAAACAAAAGCACAAGTGTCAATGAAGGGATGGGGGATATCCTGCCACCAATTAAAAGTTAAGTTTAGGGGCGCCTGGGTGGCACAGCGGTTAAGCGTCTGCCTTCGGCTCAGGGCATGATCCTGGCGTTATGGGATCGAGCCCCCACATCAGGCTCCTCTGCTGTGAGCCTGCTTCTTCCTCTCCCACTCCCCCCTGCTTGTGTTCCCTCTCTTGCTGGCTGTCTCTATCTCTGTCGAATAAATAAATAAAATCTTTAAAAAAAAAAAAAAAGTTAAGTTTAGCTTCTCACTTTTTCAATTGCTTCACCTCAAATAAAATAAAATCACAACAAAAAGAAAAACAAAACAAGAATTTGACTTAAAAGATCTGTGTATTGCTTTCCATTTTCAAGTATTTGAGTATTTGATTATATTCAAGTACAGACACGCATACAGGTGTGTGTGTGTGTATTTATGCACAAAAACATATCAGTTAAATGTCATAAACTGGGTCACATAACTAAGTTCACAGGGTGGAATGGGAGACAGAGAGGGAGGAAAACAGTTGAGTCCCATGAATCTCAAATCGGTGAATAGTTAGCAACAAAACAATTTTGATAAACAGCACATTCTACTGTTAATATAGCTCAGTTCCGCATGCTTCTATTTTCTTCACCATATAATCAACCCTGTCACCATACCTGAGTTCCACTCTCCAGGGAAATAATTGTGTTAACCTATTTATTAGCCATCATTCTCATTTGTGTAGTCTACATATAAAGCTACCAGAAAGTGTATTTCCTTAAATTTTGTAAATTAATAAATATTCTGTTTAATCCAAATATAGATAATATAGAGCAAACATAGTATAGAAATATAGCAAATATAGTATATTTTTGTATATTTTTAAAGGAACAGGAAAAACAAAGAATGATGGGGTGACTAATTTACTAAAATCCAAATACCCAAAGCAAGAGAAGTAAAGAAAACCTTCATATCACTAGAGAACAAGTCATTATTTCTGAAAATATTTCTGAGGCGATGAGCTGCTTTTTATCATTGGCTTCCAGCACTGACTTTCCAGCTTGCATCCTTTGCATTGTGGTCAGAGTCACATCTCTTTCCCTAGTCACTAGAATTCTTAAAATTTATCCATCAGCATATACCATTAGCTCATTAATTTTGTGGGTTAGTTATATCACATACATTATCTCATTTTATGCTCAAAATAACCCAATAAGTAAGTACTAACATTAAGTAATTCATAGATGAATCTTAAATATATAAAAATTGTGTAAATATTCATGCATATAGTTTTCCTATATCAAGTATTTACCATGTTCATAAATATTTTTTATATACTGATACTGCATATATGGCTGAACAAGTAGTCTCTTTACATATTATCATTTAAATAATCTATTAAACAATGTGCAATATGAAATAATTTTAACATAAAGTTTTTTGTATTTTCATGCTGAGCACTGAATGCATTGAAATAACTAAGTGATTAATTTCACTTTAAACTCTTGTCATGATATAAAATTATGCTAGAAAAATGACCCATCAGATTGGAATTCATTAAATGATAACATTATAATATCTAACAATAATCTGAGGAGGAAAAGTCTGGGAAGTTATGGGAAATTGTTGATTGATTGCAATTGATCTGAAATTATCTGTTCATTACCATACCACATCTTTGACAGCTTAACGACTCAACCTTCATAGTGATAATGAAGCAGATAACACCTCCTTGTACATGTAGATGTGGTTTCATAAAATTCAAGAGGTTTACTCATAAGATACTAAAGCTTGATTATACTCTTGATTATGGTTTGGAAATTTATATTCAACTGTATGTTTTATCAGTTACTGAAGCTGGTAATTTTGGGTTGATATTTTTTTTTCCTTAGCCATAATGTGCTATTTCTCTAAAGGTACATATATTTAATTTTTTTTCTCCAATATTTTGCATATACATGCATTTAAGTATGTAAACTATTTTAATACAATTTAATAATATTGTACAATGGCTAGGAATGAGTTCCTAGAGCAATCTTGGAGACTTAGAGAAAATTATCTGAAGTGTGAGATTTGCAGAATGACTAAATATTGAAAAAAAAAAAAACTTTTTAAAAGATTCCACAGGGGAAAAAAAAAGTCAATATAATCACAGCTTAAACAAATCACTTATTAATAAATCACTTCTTGAGGTTTAACAGTAACTTCTTCAGGGTATTTGTAAGACCTCAAGGTATACTATCACTGTAAATTAGATTAATTAAATTTTGCAAAGGCAAAATTTACTTATAGAATTGGAATACATTTTTATTTGCCATGGAAACTTCAAGATTTCTGAAGAAGTCATGTGAATTCTATCAAAAAATATAAGTTACAAACATCGTCTAGAAGAAACAAATTTATAGCAGTCTATACTTTCTACTACGTATACATTGTAATATTTATAATATACTTTTATACTACTTATATCGGTCCTATATGATGCCCTTAGATGCCACCGAATAGATTAACAATGCTCAATTTCCTGGGCATTTTCAATATATCAAATTACTTTCAATCGTCTAAGCATCATAATAATGAAGACTTTTTCCCCACAATGCTATGTATGAAGCTGTGTTTCAATAGACTGTCACAAATAGTTGCTTTATTGAACTCATTTCAAAAGATTGCTCTAGCAAAAAATAAGTTTTTGATACTGACTTTGCTGAAAAGTATGTTTTTCAATGGTATATTAAAATGCAAAATAAAAAATAATACCACTTAATTTCTCTATCCCTAAATCTAATTCTTTTAAGTGTTTAATGGAAAGTGATCAGAGCTCTTCTGAATCTTACAATATTGGAAAGACATCTGTTTAAAATATGTCACTGATTCTCTTTGCATATCAAGACCACCTACTGCTGGATGCTACTTATCTTTTCTATAGAACACTGTCAGAGAGCACATGGTTTAGTCCAGAATTTCACAAACATTTTTTGTCACATAACACTTTTTTTTAATTTTTAAGTATTACAATGACAAAACCCTAGCTGGGGCAAAAAGTGAAAGACCCTCTTGAATTAAAAACAGAAGTATAACTAACTTAATTATAGTAAAGTGTTATTGAAATCTGAGGTATGGTTTTATATAAAAAGTACGACAAATATAATTACAAGCTTATTGTATGAAGATGAAAATAGCAAAACGATTGCATCGTGTCATATTGTGATGCCTTTGGACTAAAACAAAATTTGAGGAACAGACTCTACTTTTTGTTTTGACAGACACAGCCTGCCTTCATACATACATGCTGGGCAGATAAGGTTTAAACTTATGATATTTACTTAAAATTGGGACATAGTGTTAAAATAGAGCAGTGATCATCAAATATACAAAGTAAACTAATATAAAATTTGGTTAGTGAATGGTTTCCTTGAAGTAAAATGCTAAGCCAAAATTTTAAGGATAAATATATAAATATTTTAAACACTTTCTTAAATAAAAAATATATATATATGTTTAAAAATAATTTTATAGTAAAAAAAAAAACTGCCAACTTTACTCACCAAATACTCTTATTTCCTTTTCCAGTACATATCAGCTCTGTGCAGACATCAATTTTTAGCCATCTCTTCTTAGAAATTTCCTATTACTAACCCATGTGTATGCACACACAAAAACCTGTATGACATACTGCCTTTATTATTTTATGTAAAATAAATTCAGTTTCACTTCTCAGTTACTGTCCAAGAAACAGCAATGATGACTGAAAAAGCACATTAACGTCAGGTCAAATGCTTTGGTGATTGTTACACTGTGATTTTACCATATTTAAGAATAGAGAGTGTAAATATTTCTCTATAACAACATGTTTAACGGGTGCTTTTCTTTTTACTTTATTCTATATTCTCAGGTTACTCTCAGTAGTGTATAGGGTGCTATGTTTTTCAAATCTAATTTTTTATCTCCAGTTTAGTTCTTTGAATGAGATCAAGACATGGGGATTGAACATACACTCACAAGATATGTAAAAAGTGCCAAGCCCAAGATCAGTTATGGGAAAACATCTATTTTCCCTAACCTCATTCTTCTAGTTAGAAGTAATTATCTTCAATATATTAGAATAAATTCTTACTCTTTGTCCTCTTCTTACTCCTTCTACTCCAGGAGAAAAGACAGGATTTTCATCCTTCTCTTTGGTTGCTTGGAGAAAGCACTGAGCTCTCTTTCTGAGAGTCAGCCAGCCTCTCCACAGTATTTATCTGTTCTGGTCAGTTTTCTGCTTCGTGGTCTGGGGCTTCACCCAGGGGAGGAGCCTGCCATTATTTAGACCTGCCAAGGAATAGTTCATTAGCCATTTCCCCAACTCAGTGATACATTCAATATCCCACTGAATATCTCAGTATTATCCTATTAATTTTTCGTTGAGTTTCAACACCCAATTCACCTCTACATCTACTTTTCAGTTGATTATAAACATGTGAGGAGAAGACGGTTTATGACAATCAGCCTCCAAGAGGCCCATGACTACTGCCCTGAAATTCACACCTTGTGAAGTCTTCTTGTACCCCGAATAAGGCTGGCCTGTGTAATTAGTGGGACAGCAGTGTGGGAATGATATTGTGTGACAGTTGAGGCTTGGTCATAATTCTCACTGTGGCTTCTGCCTTGCTCTTGCTTGGATGAGCCATTCTGGGGAAGCCAGCTGCCATGTCATAAGTACACTCAAGCAGCTCTAAAAGGAAGTAATGTGTGGTGAGAAACTGAGGCCTCTTCCTCAATAAACATTAACTTGCAAACATTCGAGTGAGTTCCTTAGAAGTAGACATTCCAGCCCTGGTATTGGAGTCAGATCATTGCAGTCAGCCACCATCTCGACTGTGATATCATAATTGGCACAGAGCCAGAAGTATCCAGTTACACCACTCTCAAATTCTTGATGCTAACAAATTGTGTGTGGTAAATATCCTGATTGATTTTGAAGACACTACTTTGGGTAGTAATTTTGTTACATAGTGACAGATACCTAATATAGATATGTTATTAATTGTCCAACTCAAAAGCCAACATTCATTACTCTTAAAGTCAAAAAAGAAAACCCCATCTATCTTCTTCATCTCGATAAGTACAGTCACCAATGATCAAGTTCAAATGTATCTGAGACTTTCTTTATTTCCACTACTTTCTGTATCTGATTAGTCATCAATTGATTTATTCTTCATAATTTTTAAATGAAATATTTCTATATTTCTCCAACTCCATGGCAAGTAATTTATGTCAAGTCACTATGATAATTCCCCCAGATTACAGTCACAGTTTATGACCTATGTTTTGCATTGTTGCTCTTCTGGAACTTTACATGTATTCTCTACAAAGTAGCAAATAAGAGAATTTAAGAATATAAAAACACCTCATTTAAATGTGTGTTTAAATGTTACCTCATTTAACACCTCATTTAAATGTTAGTATTTAAATCCTTAGGTTCTTGAAAATACAGATTTTACCACATAATTTATAAAGGCCTGTGTGTTTTAAACTCTGTTTTCTTATTATTTCCTATCACCCCTACTCTCATTAGATGGAGTGTGTTTCCTAGATGTCAGTAATTAACTTGGAACAAATTACTTCAATGCCTAGTTTCTGATTCTCAACTATTGGTTTGATGAATTTATTTCCTCTATTTTGATAAACAGAAACATCAGATGTTTGCTTTTACATCACTGGAATAACAGAACACTTCGGTTATTCGGTCTAACTGATTCCCCTTCTTATGAGCTATATGCCAAGGTACTGAGGAGTTAGAGATCATGTTATCTATAACTATTCTCAATAATTCAGAAAAAAATGATTTAAAAATATATATATAGAGAGAAAATATGGCAAAATATTTAAAAAGTAAATAATCTAAGTGAAAGATATATGGGTGTTGGTTGTATTCTTAAAATTTTGCTATAATTTTTAAATTGTCCAAAATTGAAATTAAAAAAAATAAAAGTGAAAGTAAGTTTTTCTTATAGAGTAATAGAAAACAAATTCCCATCTGAAACAACTGAAAGACTAATCTAAATGTATGAAATAATGGTCCACAAAACACACTAGATAACAGGCAAAGAAATCCAGTGATCCTTGAGAGTTGGGGGAAAAAACAATTGAGCTGTAAAATTGTCCCAGTTTCCCACCCAGAGAGATCCCAAGCTACAGCATAAGGAGGAGAAACCCAGGAAGTAACCACAGTCTCCCTGAGTTTGGCAGCCTAAGACAGCAGTCCAGGGACCCCCATGGCTAGAGTTTGCAGTGCAGAGTAGAGAAGAAAGAGCTGCCTAGAGAGAAACTGAATATCTGAAATTCTTCATCATGCATTATAGATCTGGATACAGAGTAGAGAGGGCACAGGTATGAGGAAACTGCCTGAGGCCAGAAAAAGAACTACCTAAGTCTAAATATTAGAAACAAATGGGCCAAAACACACACAGGGCAGGTGGAAAACCTCATAATTCATGGACATTGGATTGAGTACTAAGAAGAACCTTACCTTGGTAGCCATGAAAAATCCAGACATTAAACATTGCACTAACAAAGTTTAAAAGCAAGACCCAAGAGGATTGATTTTAAGTAATTTAACTGCATCAGAAACAAAACAAAAGCAAAAAACCCAAAGAAACAAAGAAACAAAAACCTTTAAGAATACTTTTTATGTATACAAATATTTAGCACCCAACAAAGTAAACTCACGTTACCTGGCATGCAATTAAAATCACCAGCCATTCAAAGTATCGGGAAAAAACAACTCACGGTAAAGAAAAATTACAATCAAACAATATTAACAAAGAAATGACATAAATAATAAAATAAGTGGAAAAGTCTTAAAGTACTTTCAAAATACATTTTTCAAAGGACCAAAACAAAACGTTCTTTCATTTAAATTATTATAACATCATTGAAAAATCAAATCAAAATAAAACAATACAAAACTATCAACCCACATTTATTTGCTCAGGGAATACATATTTCAAAAAGAAAGTGAAATAGAGACTTTACTTAATATATAAAAACGTAAAATCCTCATAACAAGCAGATATACAGAACACAAATTTTAAGGGAGTCCTTCAAACAGAAGAAAATGTCACAATAATACAAATGGTCTAAATACCTAAATTAAAAAGTATACATTATCATACTGAATTTAAAAAAAGTAAGACAACTGTATGGTTCCTACAAAAAAAAAATTTTGTTCAATATATGACACAAGTTAAAAGTAAAATGATGAAAAAATCTATCATATGCTAAGCACAAAGAAAGCTGGAGTGGCTATATTTATATATGAAAAAATAATTTTTAGAGCAAAGCAGATTATCATAATAAAGACGGCCATTTCATAGTGAGAACAGGGTCAATTTTTACAATAGGACGTAGTATTTATAAATATTGTTATCAACCTAATAACAAAGCTTCAAAATTCATCAGGTAAAATCTGATAGACACCTAAAGAGAAAAAGACAAGTCCAAAGTTAAAATCAGAGATTTTGCACACTCACTGTAAATAAGAAAATTAGAAAAAATTAATAAGCATATAGAAAATTTTAATAACACCATCAAACAAATTGATCTAATCAACAATTATGTAATACTTGAGTTAAAGATGGCAGAAAACTTTATTTTTTTTTAATTTTCAAGGAACATTTAAAGGATACACCAGATTCTATGCTCTAAAATAGGTCATACCCAGTAAGTTCTCGAACTACAATGATACACAACCTAATCAATAACAAAATAATATCTGGAAAATCATCAAATACTTAGAAACTAAATAACATACTTCCAGATAGCCCAAAGTCCAAAAAAAAAAAAAAAAAACTTCAATGGGAAATTAAAATGCATTTTTAAGTTAAAGAAAATTAAAATGCAATATATCAAAATTTGTGGGAAGTAGATTAAACAGAACTTAGAGGAAAATTTAGAGTATTAAACACTACTAACGGGGCGCCTGGGTGGCACAGCGGTTAAGCGTCTGCCTTCGGCTCAGGGCGTGATCCCGGCGTTATGGGGATCCAGCCCCACATCAGGCTCCTCTGCTATGAGTCTGCTTCTTCCTCTCCCACTCCTCCTGCTTGTGTTCCCTCTCTCGCTGGCTGTCTCTATCTCTGTCGAATAAATAAATAAAATCTTTTAAAAAAATAAATAAATAGGGGTGCCTGGGTGGCTCAGTTGTTAAGCATCTGCCTTCAGCTCAGGGCGTGATCCCGGCGTTCTGGGATCGAGCCCCACATCGGGCTCCTACGCTGGGAGCCTGCTTCTCCTACTCCCGCTGCTTGTGTTCTCTCTCTCGCTGGCTGTCTCTCTGTCAAATAAATAAAAATCTTAAAAAATAAATAAATAAATAAATAAATAAATAAACACTACTAACCAAAAAAAACACAAAGGTCTTCAATAGTTGAGCTCACTTTTCAAATTATGAATATAGAAAAATAAGATCAAATTACCCCAAAGTAGAGAGAATAAAAAAAAACAGTAAAGACAAGAAGGATCGATGAAATAAAATACAGAGAAAAATACAGAAAATCAAGATACCAAACTATTTTTTTTTCTTACCTGTTGCTTAGTAAAAGAGGAGAAGCAGAACTTCCCATGTGAACAGGACCTCCTTGTCTGTCTTACTCAGAGCCACCTTTGGAATCATATATATGGCAGTGTAAGTATTTGGAATTAAAAAGTATTTGGTGAATAAATAAATTAATGAATTAATATTTCTTATCATACCATCCTTCATATTCTGGTTAAATAGCATAAAACAGTAACAAAAATCATTTTGTCTGCCAGGAGTGCTATTGAGGCAGAATACTGTTTTGTGAAAAAATGAACTCTTGGTGGGTTTTGAAATAATAAAAGATCCTATTTAAAAAGTCCTCATCTGTTGTTTCCTGCTGCATATATGGTACACATGGAGACTACATGCAAAACAAAATTATCCTTTCGTTTTGTTTTGTTTGGAGAGGGAGAGAGAGAATCGTCAGCAGCCTTCACACCCAGCTGGAGCCCAACTAGAGGCATCGAATGACCCTGAGATCATGACCTGAACCAACATCAAGAGGCAGACACTTACCCGACTAAGCCACCCAGGCGCCCCAAAATGGAAAGTTTTCTTAAGTATATATTACAATTTTAAAAAGAGTGAACATCTATCTATACTTAATAATTTATGAAACAAGCAATAAAGCACTCAGGTATATTGTTTTTTAGTAGTGTTTGATTTATGTTTGTCTGTCATGGCCATCACATCATGACTGTAGGATCTAACAAAAAGATTCCGTGTCTTACACAATACATGCATAATCAGAACCATACGCAAAGATTCATACTATTTCTTAGAAAATATACTATTTAGGGGCGCCTGGGTGGCACAGCGGTTAAGCGTCTGCCTTCGGCTCAGGGCGTGATCCCGGCGTTATGGGATCGAGCCCCACATCAGGCTCCTCCGCTGCGAGCCTGCTTCTTCCTCTCCCACTCCCTGCTTGTGTTCCCTCTCTCGCTGGCTGTCTCTATCTCTGTCAGATAAATAAATAAAATCTTTAAAGAAAAAAAAAAAGAAAATATGCTATTTAAATAACACAGAATGTTCTTTAAATAAATGTAAAATGAATATCGTCCTGTTTATTCTTACTTAAAAACTCTTTCTTATTCTTAAACTATGCATATTTTATTTCTAAGAGGTAGTTTTCCTTAAGCTATTCATTTTTTCCTTCTGCGCTTGTTAATTTAAACTACTATTTTTCCAGATCTTCAAATCTCCACAATACTTAGTGTTATGTGGACAAAACTAAATGTGTATTTATTGAAATAAAGAAATTTTTAAAATGGAACATTATCTTTCAAAGTTTTCAAGTAGTCTAGAATATCAGTTACTACTTTATCCATAAAAATTTATCTTTGATCATTCCATAAGGAAACTAGCCTATTATTTTTTCCCTAGATTCATATCTATGATAAAATCTACCGTCTTCATGTGAAAATGCTTCACCTGTTAAAGTAAATAAAGTGTGCTGCAGTAAAGAACTAACACATGCACAAGTTTGTTAATTATTACACACCTCATTTGATAATAGACAATCATACATCCACCTGGTGTTGATTTGGAAAAAAACAAAACAAAAAAACCAAAAACCAAAAACCAAACCAAACCAAAAAAAAACAAAACAAAACAAATCAAAACAAAACACAAAAAAACCCAAAAAACCAGTATTTTCCCTTTAGCAACACATTTTACCACTAGGTGGTAGTGTATCCTTTAATTTTCACTTACATAGCTTTTCCTCATTGAACTACAATTTCAATTTATCCATTTTAATTGTGATGAATCAAAGAAATCACATTGTTTGCAGTTGCCATTTTTTAAAATTTATTGACTTTCAGTATTTCATAAAACATCTAATTTTTCTTTAATGTCTACTGGGGACTATTAAAGATACATGAACTGATTACATTTATGATAGCCATTCATGTTCAGCTTCTTGCTATTATTAAGAGAATATAGATGTCATTGAGTTTTCCAGAGAGCTTGGTACCATTTTTATTGCTACGGATTGAAAACACCACTTTGTACCCCCAGATTATTTTGATACCTAAGTTATACCTTATAGAATTTCTGCCTCACCACCACTCCAAAAATAATTCTTCTATATAGACAGTCTCTTTGGTGTGAAGGTATCAATTTTGTACTCTCAAGAGAGAAGAAAATACAGTGTCATAGAATTTATTTTTCAATTAATAGTAACAAAGATTTTTACAGTATACTTGTGAATAGTAGTCCTTTTTCCTACAACAGTGTTGCATTGGTTTTTAAGAAATCCAACAAGTACCAATGCCATGTTGTTCTTTTCCATACCTACCAACATAAATGCTATCCAGTATCTTTAAAAATAAGATCTATTTCTACAGATTTATTCACTGCATCAAGTTAAACATTCTTAATATGAAGGATTGGCAAATTATTAGGGTACCAAACCTCTCAAATCCTACTAATAAAATAAGAAAATAAGAAACCATCCTATGCTACGACATGGATGAAACTTGAAGACATTATGCTAGGTAAGATAAGCCCATCACAAAAAGACAAATACTGCATGATTACACTTAAATGAGGTACCTAAAATAGTCATACTCTTAGAAACAGAAAGTAGAATGGTGATTGCCAGGAGCTGGGGGATGGGAGGGAAAGGTGAGTTTTCAATGCATGTAAAGCTTCAGTTTTGCAGGATGGAAAAGTCTAGAGATCTGTTGTAAAACAATGTTTATATATGGTTAACATTACTATACTGTGCACTTAAAAATGATTAAGAGTGTAAATTTTATGTTATTTTTTTACCACAGTTAAAAAAAAAAAGAGTGGAGGATTGGCAAATAGAATAATAAAAGTCCCCAAAAGGGAAGAATCAGGCTAATAGAAAATATGAAAAAAGTGTCAATACACACCATTTTATTGCTTAAATATTTGAACATTTGAATACTTGATTATAACTCATTACAATACTAAAGGGCTCTGTTATTCAATGCATTTGACATATTGTGTTATAACCTAAGTATTCCAAGATAGAACATTACAAATTCAATAGTGAAAAACTCATATAATACCAATATTAATGAGCATAAGTAGCTACCCTGTGTGTGGATTCCTACTAGGTTTTCTGAAGGCCTTAACTTAATGTAATCCCTTTTCCTTTCTAGTACCTCTTATCCCTTTTGTGGCTGTTTTTCTCTTGCTTTATTTCTCTGTTTTCCCATTTATATAGCTGTTAATTTTCTACCTACAAATAAGCAGGTTAAACCCTTCCAAGAGGTGTACTTTCATGTTCCAAGCACTTTAATTCACTTCTCACTTGGACTTTTTAAATCTCTAATTAGAAATCCTTTAATCCTCCTCAGTATAGCCAACACTTTCTAGTTTTATATTTTCAACTCTTTTTCAGATTGTCTCATAGATAACCAAGAAATTTGCATGACCTAAATTGGCATTATTTTTTTTTCAATAAAACTCTCCTGATTTGATTCTAATCCATTGGCTCTGTCATTTCCCAATCAACAGAGCTAAAACTTTTCAGTACAATACACTTTTCTCTCCATTGGCTTTTCCAGTGAATCTATAATCAAGTTTCTTAAATTTGTCATTTTGTTTATAATTTTTTATCCACCATATAGTTTTATTATTACCATAACCTGGGGCAATTTTATCTCATAAAACCAAGCTAGATAAATCATCTGTAATCTATAGTTTTAAAATGTCTTTTCCTCTCAATCTGCAAAGTTACTAGATTAATTTTTCTTAAACACTGATTTTGTAACGGAGTGCCCAACTCAAAATCTTCTCTAGAATGTATAAGGCCTAACCTCTGTAACCAGACATGTGAGTCTTTCCATATTACTTTCAACCTTATTCCATTGAAATGGAGTGTATAACTCTCAAACTGACATGGTGAAGTGAACTTTTAACTTTTATTTTTTTTCCTGCTTATTTACATGTGCAACTCTCATTCTGTGTTAAGTGACAGAAACACTTTGAGTATGTTTGAACTTTCTTATTCCTAGCATCCGTCCCAGATTTGGATTTAGTTCTAGGTGGCATATGCATTGCCAAGGCATGGGTACAGGGACAGGAAGGCACTTAGCCCTTGGTATCTGGTTCCATCTGTCAGTAGAGATACTTCAGTTCTCCTCCCCAAGTCTCAGTTATTAGGCCATATAGATTGCTGCTAAAATCCTCCTGGTTCCCATGGACACGATGCCTTCTGTTCTAGTGGCAATCTCTGTGCCCCATACAGCTTCATATCTGTAACTTCAAAGTCCCACTAGCTAACAGGGATCATTGAAGATTGCATAAATATTTGGTTGCTAAGACTAAATATTGAGCCTCTCTCTACCTGATGTCTTCTTACACTGTCCAGGGGTGTAAGGAGTAAGATAGGGGTTTTCTCTTCTCTCAAGGTCCAAAAACTTTGGAATACTGCCAGTTTACGCCAAGACTAGAAACAATGGCCAGGTCCCCTTCATTTATGATTCAAAAATATCTAGACTCCCTTGGCTTTCTTCCTTCTTCTTCTCCTGCCCTCAGGGTACCTAGATTTATATATTTCTATCTGTATATATTTACCCTCTTTTTTCTTTTTTTTCCTATTTAAGACTGGGAAGACACAACCTAATCAAATCCTAGGTTAGCAAATATTTTATTTAAGTTTCTTTATTTCCTTAAAAATATCCAGGTATGGAATTCCAGGAAATTAATGTTTTGGTGTTTACCCTTGAAACAATAAATACAAAATATCCCTGTATGAGCAAAGGGAGAAAAACAGAGAAAATAAATACATGGCAAAATAGCAAATAATTCAAAGCATATTCAAACATCATTTAATTTGGATGAACTCATTGCACATTAAATATCTGCTAACATACCAAACCAGCAAATGTCAAAGTCCATAAAATCTTTAATTTTTCTTTCCTCGTCTGTGCTCATGTAAATCCCTTTCCTTCAGGCTCCTCAAATTTCAATTATTCTGTAAAGTCTTTCACAGCCACTTCAGATGAGAGTGGTTTCTTGTGGTTGATCTCTGAAGGCAGGATGAACACCTCACTCAAAACTTAGTTGAGAAGAATGATGATCTCACATACACTGAAGCAGGTTTGAAAGCTTTGTTACGCACTAACAAGGCCTTCTAGGGAGAACATGGAAAATTCCAAAACAGGTCTGAGAAAGAGGTTTGGAAAGAAGGTATGGATGAGTGGCTTGAGTTTTCTTATAGTTAGAGAATGGGCCTAGAATGAGGTTTCCCACAAGAAGCCCTGGATTTACATGATTTGAATTTTCCACCATCATCAAGAAAGAGAGATGGGATTATTTATAGGCTTACACACTGCCCTAAAATATCCCATACCAGGCATGGATGATGTGACCTAAAGAGTAATACATTAAAATGAAACGTTTCACATTTATAAACAACTTCAGACTCAGACACCATAGATACTTCCCTGTGATGAAAATAGTTAATATGGTTCAATATGAAGTAAAACAGTCTTCGAGGTGTGAGACATGTTGTACTAGAGCTATTTTGAGAGGGGTGATTATTCCCATTGTTTCTCTCCATTTGACAACTGTATTTGGTCTGTACTTAAACTTGGAAATAATCAGTAGTACTTAACATTGGATAATTATAAACTTAATGTTGTACTCCCCCCCCCATAAATGATATGATTTAGATTGCTAACTCCATCCAATCCAGCAGCAACTGGTAAGTATTTTGCCGGCATAGATGCAGTTAATATATTCTGTTCAGTGTCTATTTCAGCAACTTCTCAGCCACAGTTTGCCTTCACCTTCAAAAGGACACAAAGGGACATCTTTAAATGGCTACCCATGGGGCATCTCAAAGTCTTTCATTGCACACAATCTCTGAAGGCAATATCTAATCATAACGAAATTTCAGGAGTAGATACATGACATTACACTGATGGCATCCTACTCTGAAGAAATTCATTCTACGTACTCAATTCAGAGCAGGCAGACGTCTACAAAGGAGCTCAGAAACAATGATGGACCATGGACTCACACAAAGTACAAGGCCCCAAGACCTCAATAAAATTTCTGAGAGTTACCTGATAAGGGGTTCTCCATTCTTGGCACTGTCAAGAAATTGATCCTTTCATCACCCACAACATTAAAATACAAACCCAGGATCTTTTAGATTTTTTTAAGTTCTGAGAGTAACACATTCTTTATTCACAAATTTTACTTAAGCACCTGTATGTTGATACTCACAAATTGACCCATTCTGAGTGGACCCTCCCTAACAAAAGGTTCCAGAATGTGTTAAAATTACAATACAGTAGGCACTCCCATTAGTGTACCACAGAGACTTGTTCAGAGGATTTAACAGCCTCCTTCCATGTCTTTTAGAGTCTAGACCCCTCACAATGTTGTCCATGGGTTTCCAATGCAAGAAAGTACTTTTCCTCTATTTGTGCCATCAGAATGCTAATTGCTAGTTGGCTACTGGGCTTCTTTGTATCAGAGGCTCTCACAGGACCTCAGCCCATAACTCACTATATACATATATCCATGGAAATGGCACTCTGCAACTTCAATATGGCCACCAGGCTCTGGCTAAAACAAAAATACTACCTATAGGCAAGAGCCAAACTTGTAGCCTGTGACATTATACAACCTTTAGGAGGAACCGTCCCTCCTTGTCCTCAGCCCCTGCTGGATGTCACAGTGCTGGAGATGGTCATCCTTGTCCTGGACTCCATGGCAATTGGAGAGTCTTTTGGGATCAACAGAGTGAACATGAATAAGGGACAGGCGGGGCTAGGTAGGGAGAGAAAGAGAGGGGGCTATGTGATCAGGCTCACAGATATCCCAAAAACGTGGAGGTGTGGGAAACCAGAGATACTGGAACAGACTGGACTGATCCTGCCCTAGGCATGTGATGGGTGTCTTTTTTATGATAATCACCTGTGACCAACAAAGAATAGCCAGACCCTAAAAAGGAAGTAAGCCATTGAAGGTGTTATCATTAGTCATTGCACAATGGTGATATCAAGAGAGAATGTTAAAAGGATTTAAGTTGCCTCATTAAATTTCTATAAAAGACCAACCCTAAAGGCCCTCAGTGGCAACCCTGTGGGGACCCCTCTCACTCTTGAGTGCTTTTTCTGTATCTTCACTTAATAAACTTCTATCACTTTACTCACTCTCTTTTGTCGGAGAGATTCATTCTTTGACTCTNCTTAATAAACTTCTATCACTTTACTCACTCTCTTTTGTCAGAGAGATTCATTCTTTGACTCCATGAGACAAGAACCTAGCTCTCCTGATTCAAACAGAAAAGGTATCTTTTATGGGGCGCCTGGGTGGCACAGTGGTTAAGCAACTACCTTTGGCTCAGGGCGTGATCCCAGAACGCTGNCCTCCGCTATGAGCCTGCTTCTTCCTCTCCCACTCCCCCTGCTTGTGTTCCCTCTCTCGCTGGCTGTCTCTATCTCTGTCAAATAAATAAATAAAAATCTTTAAAAAAATTTTTAAAAAAAGAAAAGGTATATTTTATAATNTGCTTGTGTTCCCTCTCTCGCTGGCTGTCTCTATCTCTGTCAAATAAATAAATAAAAATCTTAAAAAAAATTAAAAAAAAAGAAAAGGTATATTTTATAATTTATAGATGGAAGCAGCACTATTGCACATGATGGAGCCCATTGGATAGCTGCTGCTTTTCATCACTTAACTGAGTATCTTGGTCAACAATGGGCTCTATCTGCATATTTTGACAGAATCATTTGTCCACGGACCATGGTCCTGTCACTTGTTCAGGCTGATTGCAACAACAAAATCTCCATATTTGAGTTTTTTTCCCCCTTAGGAGAAGAAATATGGGAATTTTGTGCCTCACAAGTGCCCACAATATGTATCAAGATCATAGATGTCTCTCCACATATTAGAACCACACAAGTATTTATAAAAACCCTCCTTACCCCCTTCAGAGTTCTAGACATTGTTGGTAGTGATCAAGACACTCGTTTCACAAAATATACAATATTGAGCTCATGCATTAGGGTGCTCCAGAGAAACAGAGACAAAAGGATGTGTGTGTGTGTGTGTGTGTGTGTGCGCGCGTGTGTGTGTGTGCGCACGCGAAAGAAATTTCTTTAAAAAGATTTATTTATTTATTTTAGAGAGAGAGCATGCAGGAGGGAGAGAGAAACTCCAAGCAGAAACACACTGAACACGGAGCCCAATGTGGGACTTGATCTCAGGACTCCAGTATCACCACCCGAGCCAAAATCAAAAGTTGTTCACCTAAATGACTGTGACACCCTGGTGGCCCTAGAAAGATTTCTTAAGAAATTGGAAGTTATGGAGACTGGCAAGTCCCAAGTTCTGCAGAGTGAATCAGGAAGTGGGAAAGCTAATGGTTTATCTCCAATCCTAAATCCAAAAGACTTAGAACCAGCCGATGGTATAGTTCCAGTCTAAGGTTGGGCAGGCTCAAAACCCAGAGAGCAGATGTTTCAGCTTGAGTTGGAAGATAGGAAAAATAAAATAAAAAACCAAGCAAAACAAACAAACAAACAAATAAAACAACATTTCAGGCAGGAAGAACTCTCCTTATTTGGGGAAGAGTCAGCTTTTCCCTTTTGTTCTTTTCAAATCTTCAACTAATTGGGTAAGTCTCACCCACATTAGGTAAGATAATCTGCTTTACTAAGTCCACCAATTTCAGTGCTAATTAGACACACAAACACCCTCTTAGGAACAGAATAATATTTGATCAAATATCTGAGCATCTCATGACCCAGTCAAGCTGACACATAAAATTAATCATCACAACTCATGACCAAAGTATTCAATGGAACTTTTATTTCCTTATCAGCCTCATGTCACAACACAGTATCATAATTGCTTACTTTAACAAGTTCAAATACAATTAGATGAATCATGGCACATTTTAGTTCAGTCAAACACTATGGTAAGTTATTAGAGTCTGAATCCATCTTTGTCTTATTTTTGACCATTTTCATTCCCTACCACTCCCCCTTCCTCTTTTGTCCCATATCTTGGCAAGTCAACTACATCATCTGCCTTCCTACCTTGGCGTCAGTGGGAACGTCAAACTGCATACACCCCAACCCAAATGCATAAACCCCTCAACCTGGCCCCAACTCTAACACAACAAAAGGCAAGTTAGTAATTTCTCCATGTTTTCTCAAGCTATTTTCAGACCTGCCTGGGAGCCCACACACTCTCTCCAGAAATTTTCATCATGTGAGAAATACAATGTTTCATATTCCTTTGATGCATATGTGGCATCATCAGTGTTGATATTTGAACTAAATTTTGGGTCACAGTTCCATTCTTCCTTCACAGGTTAGTTACAAAATGTCTCTTCTTTCTGTCTTCCAGTAATATCACATAATTCCCCTTTCTATTCTAGAATCTTGCCTTTGTATCTACACCTTTGCATCTAATGCTTGAAATATGATCTTATAAAATTGACATGACTATACTATATTTATCTGAACCCACATTATTCAGAAACAGCAAGATTACCTAAAAAGGTAAAATAATATGTAGCATATCTAGTAATACATATTTCTTCAAGGTGTATGGTAAAAGGAATTATGTATATTACTTAGGTATACAGCTTCCTTGTGCAACCTATAAATCAAACTAATCCAGTCCTCATGCTGGAAAAAGTGTAACATTGTACTTTAATCTGAAAATGACTACTATTTTCCTTATTCCTACTTTTCTGCCATATTATTAAGCTGTATCAAGAAAAAATAAAATATATAATGGTGCTTATTAAAAAGTATATATAATAGTTATGGTTAAAGATTAAACAGTAAAATGGCTTCAAATTAAGCCTTAAAATTGTAAAATACTATAAAATTATAGAGCAGTCTTGTTGCACTCATTATCATGTTAAAAATGTGTTCCAAAGTAGACCCCTTATTTTCTTTCTTTAAGAAGTGCAGACTGTACATGTCAGGTATTCAAGCAAAATCCCCACAGCAGGATATACAAATTCAAAACCTTTCAAAAGGCAATGTTTTTATTCCCTGTAATTAGGCAATTAATTCTACTGGCATTTATAGGCTGCATGTGGTGAGAGAAAAAGAGATAAAGAAAAGCAGTAAAATCAAATATTTCAATTTTACTTTAAAGGTCACTGAATTATATGACCTACCTTAGAAGTATTTAACTTGAAATAAAGAAGTCAGGAAACAAATGAGCTGAGTAACTCAAGTCATGAAGTTTGTTACTTTAATTAGAACATAAAAGATTTTCTTTTAAAGAACTCACTGGTATGTTTGAATAAATGATTTCTTTGTGAATGGCTTAAACTAAAGCTTTTTACTTCTGATTATTTTATTTCACATATGCATTAAATTTAATATTCAATTTTTCTTATGAAACAAAATATAGAATTAAAATAATAATTTTTTTCTATTGTAAAGCAGAAAAATACATTTTCAAAGAGTATAAACAACCATGTACAAGCTTAAATGTCATGCTCTTGAAGCATAATATATTTACCTGCTAAAAAATCAGCAACATTTACTAAAATTTATGTAATTTGTCTGTTGGTTAATGATCACTATCTTAGTGGTAGAGATAGTAGAATACTTTAAAAATAATCTTTTATACACAAAATAATTCAAGAGAAAATATCTAGAAGTTTGAAATCATATATAATAGCTATATGTGAAAAGTGTTTTATAAAAGAGATAATACATTTTCTTTGAAAGCCCCAATACAGTACATAGGACCCATACATTTATCACATATTAGCCCATATGAAAACTCTGAATAAATTCTCAAAAGGAAAAAAATACACTGACAGCATAGAGTAAAACCAGGAAATAGAAACAAAGTGTTAGGAATAGCAAACAAACCTCCCTTAGGCGACACTTAAAGTGATAATTACACATTCGTTTATTTTTTTAAAAATTAGACTGTAACTATGATTACTGTAGTGTAGACTAATGTTTATCTACCAATACAGGTTCTAAATGTATCAATAATGAAAGTTTTGAATAATAAAAGTATTCAGCAATTGAAGACTATATTTGTAAAAATCTTGTCCAGCTCCATCTATAATTAGGTCTAGATTCTGACTCATCATAAGTGGGTACAAGTGATGTGTACAAGAGTTGGGTTCTGCCATTCAAGGAAAAGAACACAACTCCATCTTTCTCTTCCTCCTCCCAGCCAACCACAGTGTGGAAGCGATGGTGAGAGCAAAGAGCAAAAACAGCCATCAGAGCCCTCTGCCGAACATGGCAGAGCAACAAAAGAGAAAGAGCCTGGGACTGTGTCTATGTAAGTTTTATGTCCAGCCCTGGAGATACTTGGATTCACGCCAGTGAAAAAATAAACTTTATAGTATTCACTCTGTAGCAGTAAAATATGTAAAATAGCTGAAGCACTATATTTTTGTGTTGCTTTATTACAGTTCCCTAACTTATAGCCCAACTAGCAAATCTTCAATTTTTCTACTCTTTTATACCTAAGACATATATTCTACTCATAACACTAGCTTATGCCACTGAAATAGAAGGGACAGAATGCATTACATTTCCAGTGGAGTTCATTTCTTGCCAAATTCTTATGTGAATTAAAAGACTAACAATCAAAATTCTAACTTTTTAATTTGTTCATGAGTTTGAAAATTATTTAACCAGGAAAAAGTAAAAATAATAAAATAATTGAAAATTTATAAAGAGACTTTCAAAAAATATTATTATAAAACAGTTAAATATGTGAGATATAAGATTGACTAAAAAATGTGACAATACACATG
>NC_048218.1:18884002-18908004 GCF_002007445.2 Ailuropoda melanoleuca
TGGAGTTCATTTCTTGCCAAATTATTATGTGAATTAAAAGACTAACAATCAAAATTCTAACTTTTTAATTTGTTCATGAGTTTGGAAGATTATTTAACCAGAAAAAAAAGTAAAAATAATAAAATAATTGAAAATTTATAAAGAGACTTTCAAAAAATATTATTATAAAACAGTTAAATATGTGAGATATAAGATTGACTAAAAAATGTGACAATACACATGTTAGTAACAGATCTGATAATATACAGGAATTTCATATATGAAAAATTATTGATGGTACTGGAACAATTGACAGCTTATTTTTAACAATTTAAAATTAAGGGGCGCCTGGGTGGCACCGCGGTTAAGCGTCTGCCTTCGGCTCAGGGCGTGATCCCGGCGTTATGGGATCGAGCCCCACATCAGGCTCCTGTGCTGTGAGCCTGCTTCTTCCTCTCCCACTCTCCCTGCTTGTGTTCCCTCTCTCACTGGCTGTCTCTATCTCTGTCAAGTAAATAAATAAAATCTTTAAAAAAAAAAAATTTAAAATTAAAACTCTTAAAATGTTTCCATGTTTGCAACATATGAGATAGACTGCAAAATAAATGTTTAATTAACAAAGTTTTCCCAAAAAATCTATAGGGAAAATAACAAGCAAGTGGTAAAATATTTAAAAATGACACAAACCAATATATCACAAAGATGCAAGTCAAATGTTAATTATAACCACTCATCAAAACAATACAAAACTTAAATACTACATGAATATTTATCTAAGCCGCACATCCCCCAGCAACATATTAGAGACCATCGAGGAGGCGGCTTTAACTGAATCACATCTTTCCAATGTAGTTAGAGAACATCCACACTGAAGGAATGGTGGTCTGAGATTAATAGGAAGGTTCAGTAGCTCTCACTCTTTGATGTAACGGAAGTACATTACACCTATTTTAAAATTTAATTTTATGGAAAATGGACTTGTTCATTGATTTCTATACTTAATTTGTTCCTTTACATGATGTTTGTACCATTCTTAAAATTTACTGAGAACTATATTAAATAGATAAAGGGTTTCATTTCTGTAGAATTGATTTGGGAATTTGCTTATTTCTACTTTCTTGAATAAAAACATGAAAATGATTTTAAAATTATCCACTCAAGAACAGTTTGACAATCTCAAGATTATTAGGCTTTATGATCTGGGATTTCACATTCACCATTTTTAAGGCAACATAGAAGAAATTAAACAAGACAAGAGAGAAGAATAGCNATCTCAAGATTATTAGGCTTTATGATCTGGGATTTCACATTCACCATTTTTAAGGCAACATAGAAGAAATTATAAACAAGACAAGAGAGAAGAATAGCGAAGATGGAGAGCTGATAAGATACAGTGATGTCTTTGACCTTTTTTGGGTAGCTGTCTACAGGAAAACTAGACAGGAGCTGACTCAGTGGGAAATGTGAAAAATATCAAAGAAAAGACATATAGAAGGTTTGAAATGCAGTATCGAGCACTCTGCTTGATCTAAGCAGAATTATTTTGTGGAGGATACAAGTGCAATATTCAAAAACAATAAAAAAAAATAGAAGGATAGATAAAAAGATGGTGGTGGTTCCCTAAGATTTCCCTGGCAATATTAAGCAGAAAATCCATAGTTGGTAATTTTCAAGTGATTATAAGTATTTTATCAAACTTGTTGACCAAGAGATTGACTTGTAAGGAAGGAAAAATAAGTAACCAATCTGTGTTGGGTGACAAAATTCATGACCTAAAAAAAATTATTTCTGAATCTTAATAATCTTACTGTATAACATCACCATATAAAATAATGTTCTTTATGGCATTAGGAGAAGATTGGTCCCTAGAAATAAAGCACCCAGATTCAATTTGTTTTAGATTTACCAACTTAAAATTCCAAAACCCAACAGAATTTGGCAAAATTCAGAGTTGAAGTTACCATCGTAGCTAAATTCTCTCTCATGTTTATCTACATGAATCATTTTGCTTTATCTGGTAAACAGGACCTGGCAGACTTGGAATTATTGAAAATATATAATAATTGAATCTATCAAACACTTAAATGTCAACGTCTATAGTATAAGTATGCACCATATTCTGTATTCATTATATTTTAATTTAAAACAGACCATTGAATATTTAATTTGTAAAAGGCTTTGAAAATAAACAGAGTACTAATCTGTCTTTAGTTCATTGATATGAGACATTAAAAACATAAAATGATGTGTTTCTATAAATTAGGATGATAAATGAATTAAAATATTGAGAAAATGAGAAATAAAGATAGAAAAGCTATCAATTTTAGAAAAATTGAGATACTTACAAATTATTTTAATTATAAATTTAATAGTAAAATTCTAGATTATTTATTACTATCAAATCAAGTTAATAATAAATAATACATCTATAGTAAAATATATGTATTTATTTTATTCACTCATTGATATTTGGTCTGTTTTTAGGTAAATTATGCAAATGAATTGTAGGTATTTTATTTTTCTTTTTTCTTTTTACTTATTTATTTATCAGAGACAAAGCACAAGTAGGGGGAGCAGCAGGCAGAAGGAGAGGCAGGCTCCCCACTGAGCAAGGAGCCTAATGTGGTACTGGATCCCAGGACCCTGGGATCATGACCCAAGCCAAAGACAGATGTTCAACAGACTGAGCCACCCAGGTGTCCCTGTAGATATTTTCAACTTCAAGTTTTGTGTGTATGTATTCATGAACATTTAAATGTTTGCATTTCATTCATCTTGACCTAATAATTTGTTCTTCAATGTAATAAGAAATAACATAGAATAATATATTTGAGCAAAATCGTATAGTCTTGATATAAAATATATGACAATTTCAGTATTCACTAACAAATTAATTCTGACGAAGTAATAAGATATTTGGTTAAGAGGAGTGAAATAAAGGCAGTTTGAAGCATAGAATTTTTGAGTGAGTCTTAATGCTACACCAGAGGTAGAATGTAGTTTAGTGAAAACTTGTTTAGATGCAGAGAAAATCAGAGTGAATCAGAGTTCGGGGTGTTTCAATGTTTTTGTTTTGTTTTGTTTTGTTTTGCCCCCTAAAACTATTCCTTGTCTATAAAAAGTCTGAGGTTTCCCCATTTGCTCCTTCAACTCTTGCCTGTACCTCCTGGTCATGATACAGATGTCAAATAAGCACAGATATTACCATACTAAGTTTATAAATTAAATAGCTTTATTAATGTGCTTAAGAGGTTACTATTGTGACAGAGAAAATATTCAAATACTGATAATGAACCTTTAAAACTGAACTTAACTGTATGTGGGAAATCTTTACAAAAATGATAAATCATTATTTTCTAATGCGAGTTGTGTGTGTATATGAAATGACAAAATAATGCTTATATTTAAGTCTAATAATCAAGCTGAGTGATACTAATTTTTGTGAAAGGTAAAGATATAAAGTAATGATAAGTGGTTCTTCCCTGGACTTAGAGCTGCATTAGATCGCAAGCCTACTCACTGAACTTGTTAAATATTTCATCAAGGTATGCACTATAAAACCTTCCAATTTTTTGTTAGAGTCATATGGAATTTATCTACTTCTAACACTTGCAGATGTTATGTTTAAATGCAATCAGCGTTCAGTGTTTGAGCTATAAATTTGTAGTTTTTTTTAATTTATATAATTCAATAGGTTAGCTGAAGATCCGGATGCCATTATGAAATGTGATTGGTAAATGTCATTCCTTGTGCTGACAAACTATTTTCTACTAAACACTGCACAAATGTTTCTAAGTGTATTCAAGTTGTCGTTGTCGTCGTCGTCGTCGTTGTTTTTCAGATTGTCCCTGTCATATTTTTGTGTTCAGGTTGCATTAGCCTTAGAAAATTATTGAAGTAGTATTTTCTTCTCTTTTATATGCTGGAGTAGTTTATATGACATTAGAGTCGTTTATTGATTGACAGAACTACTCTACAAATTATTCTATTTACATTCTCAGTGTGATCTTAAATTCGTATACTGATGGTATATACATATATTTATTGTTATATGGTATACATATACTACATATATGGTGGGTATGTGTATTTATATGGGATATGGTATATTATGGTATGTTTACTAGCAATCATCATATTCATGGATTGCATATTTGCAAATTCACCTACTAGCTAAAATTTTTTTGTAACCTAAAAAATCAGTTGTGGCACTTTTTCATAGTAATTTGTGGACATATGCAGAGAAGCAAAAATTTTGAGCTGCCTAACACATACATTCCTAGATGAACATGGCAATGCTCTACCTTCTTGTTTTGTTTTACTCTCTCACTATAAGCAAGTATCCCTTTTGTGGGCCATTTAAGGACAAGTTTTTCACATTTGTGTGTGTGTGTGTGTGTGTGTTTTATAGTTGTCGTGTTCAAAATGTCCCCAAGTAGTATTGTTTGAAATGCAGTCTTGTGTTCCTAAGTTCAGGAAGAGTAATAGGACTTACGGGGGAAATTACATGTCAGATAAACTGTGTCTAGACACGAGTTATCGTGCTGCCCAGCAATGAGTTAATTAATGACAAATTAACAAAAATATTAAATAGGTTGTTTCTAAACAGAGGAACACATAAAACGATGGTAGATTGAAGCATTGATGAAGGTTACATATATTTCCTTTAAGTGTTGCTTTAGGCTGAATTTAGTTAGTTTTGGTATATAGTATTTATATTTTTATTCACTTCTATGTATTTTCTATTTATCCTTACAATATATTTGATTCATGAGATTTTTGAAAATATGGATTAGAGTATAAGCTCATGTTCAGTTTAAATAGATGCAGCTGATTGCATAATGCAATATTGAAAACTATGCATATATATGTAGGTCTATCTACACACATATATTTCCCTTCCTCTTTCACGTGAAAACCATAGGAACAAGGACACTTCAGAACAATGAGCATACTTAATTCTCAGATGTTGATTTCTAATGGTTTTCTCTAGTAGAAAGAACCAGGGCTCTTCGGAGAAATGATTGATTCTAAGAGCATGGCAGAGAAGAGATGTGATGAACCTGGAGCATCCAGTAATGTCAGGAAGTAGGGTAGGAAGGAGAATTGACAATGATGGGAAAATGTCAAAGGGACATAAGAGCCAACAAAAAGAGCCCCCAATGACTAAATTTAGAACAACGTAAGCAACAAATAAAATATTGTGAATTATAAGTCAAAGTAAAAAATTTCCCACTGATATAAATAAATGTTTAAAAATATAAATAGTGGAGAAAAGTAGAGACAAATTTGTGCATGAAAATTTCAAATCATTTATGTAGATAATTTGCTTTCAAAAATGTATAGTATAACCCCTTCCTTCCTAAGGGTAATCTGCACACAGTGATTTCCTTTCAAAGTGTATGGTATGAAAATGAAGAAAAAGAAAATGAAAATTATTTCCTTTCAAAGTGTATAGCATGAAAATGAAGAAAAAAGAGTAACTTTATAGTGGAGAAAACTAACAAACACTACCTCAGCCAGGGGTTTAACGTTAACATCACTTAATAATATGTACTTAAAAAAAATAATATTGCTCTTGATATCATATAATGAGAATGTCACTTTACCTCTGTGACCTTCCTCCCTAAAACACACTTATGTAGTCTAAAAATAAAACAAATATGACAAATCCCTAAATAGATCATCCAGACAGAGAATCCATAGGGAAACAGCACATTTGAGCAACACTATACAACAAATTGACCTATTAGACATATACAGAACATTCTATCTGACAAAAGCAGGACGCACATTTTTCTCAAGCACACATGAAACATTGCCCAGGATAGACCATGTATTAGGCCACAAAACAAGTCTTAATAAATTCAAGAAGATTGAAATCATACCAAGTATCTTCTCTGATACTCCACAAAGGTATGGAACTGGAA
Organism: Ailuropoda melanoleuca; assembly: GCF_002007445.2. NCBI lineage: Eukaryota > Metazoa > Chordata > Mammalia > Carnivora > Ursidae > Ailuropoda > Ailuropoda melanoleuca. The sequence goes on from NC_048218.1 coordinate 18,889,912, forward strand.
ATCAGCAAGAGGAAAACTGAAAAACTCGTAAATACATGGAAATTAAAGAACATTCTCTTGAACAAACAGTGACTCAAAGAAAAAGTTGAAGAGGAAATTTTTTTAAAAGAGTATCTTGAGAGAAACAAAAATGGAAACACAATATAACTAAAACTTATGGGATGTTTATAGCAATAAATGCCTACCTTAAGAAACAAAAGAGATCTCAAATAAACTAGTTCTATGCTTCAAAGGACTAGAAAAAGAACAAATTAAGTCAAATGTTTGCAAAATGAAAGAAATAATAAAGATTACAGAAGAAATAAATGCAATAGAGGACAGGAAAACAATAAAAAAGATAAACAAAACTAAAAGTTGATTTCTGGAAAGGTAAAAAAATGTGCAAACCTTTAGCGAGACTAACCAAGGAAAAAAGAGAGAGGAGCCAAATCAACAAAATAATAAATGAAAGAGGAGACATTACAACTGATGCTGCAGAAATACAAAGGAATGTGAAGAGGCTCCTATGAGCAACTGTAGTTGGATTACCGCCATGGTAAATTAGGGTATCAGGGGGAAGGAGATTACTTGGGGTGGAAGACAAAGAAACAACAACCACCCAGTTGGCCCCTAAATAAACAGGGCCTCACTGTGAAGGCAACATTGCAGCAAATTTCACGGAAATGCTAAATAACCGAGGGAAAAGCCAGTGCAAATGCTATAGGACAGGATGGTGTTTGGTTGTGTAGGGACCCATATGGCTGTAGTATCATGCAAGGGAAAAAGTGAAAAAGAGATATGTCCATTGAGGGAGTGAGTGGGGGACAAAACAGAGGGTGGGACTGTATTTTCTTCGGGGAAATGAGGACCTATTTTTGGCTTTTGAGCAGAGTATTTTTTTAAAAAGATTTTATTTATTTATTTGACAGAGAGAGAGAGCCAGCGAGAGAGGGAACACAAGCAGGGGGAGTGGGAGAGGAAGGAGCAGGCTCCCAGCGGAGGAGCCTGATGCGGGGCTGGATCCCAGAAGGACGGGATCAGGTCTTGAGCTGAGGCAGATGCTTAATGACTGAGCCACCGAGGCGTCCCTGAGCAGAGTATTGACATGATCAGAGCTCCATTTTTAAAAAGATCATAAACTATAGGGCTTTGGGGTACTGAATAACACACCTAAGAGAATTTTATGGAATATTTAAGTTCTCATTTTATTATTCATCCTAGTGTGCTAACACAGGGAAATTTGATCATGACTCACTATGATTACATTTATGATTAATTATGATTAGTTGGCAGAATCCAACATATTCTTTTGTTCATATTAAGTAAAATAATGGGTAATGTAATTGAGTTTTGCATAAAAAATTCAATGGAAAACTTTTGAGCATAACAGACTTTTTATTTTTTTTTCAAAGATTTTATTTATTTATTTGACAGAGATAGAGACAGCCAGCGAGAGAGGGAACACAAGCAGGGGGAGTGGGAGAGGAAGAAGCAGACTCCCAGCGGAAGACCCTGACGTGGGGCTCGATCCTTGAACTCCAGGATCACGCCCTGAGCCGAAGGCAGACGCTTAAAGACTGAGCCACCCAGGCGCCCCATAACAAACTTTTTAAATTACAAAATATCATGCTTTGTATTACAAGCACCAAATTTATAATTGTGAGGAGAAGATTTAAAGAAATAAACTAGGCAAATTATATTAATAATTTAACACATTCTACCTTAAAGCGGAAGATTGATATAAAAATTACATGATTTTATGTGTCAAACATAAAGTAGTAGAACTAAACCACCATCTGCTCCATTTAAGATCATTATGAAAAATAAGGCTTATAGTGAATCTCATTTTGTAATCTTATTCACACTATAGAGGAGAAATTTTCTCCAATATTTTATAGATTGAACTGTCTGCATTAACAGCAGCTTTCTTCATTCATTCTTTAAAATAAATGAAGTTATCTGAAGGAAGAAGGAAAAGATTATGTAGCAGAACAACTAGTTTGCTTCAATAAAGAATATCAGTATCCAAAGATAGTATTTCTTAGTATCTTCTTGAAATAAGAAATGGAACATGCTCATATCATTTTTCTTTCATGAATTTTAAAACATTTGTTCCTAAAGTGCAAAATCAACAATAAAGCACACCTGTGATGATCTATATAAGAAACATACAGCCACACACACACACACACACTCATGTATAAAGTGTGTGTATGCAAAATGTTCATATTTTAAATACACATTTTAGGTGTACATGTAATTATTTATACAAATATATATGTATATGTACCTTTTAATCTATATCTCTATCTATCTATATATCTCCATAAGTCCTACATGAAAAAGGTTCAGTCAGGTGTAGCCAGGGCTTCAGCACCTCTATTGCACAAGGGCAAGATGATTTTGATCTAGCATGAGATGTGCATTACAGAATAAGGAGCTATGCAGTCTCCAAAATTACATGGGAGGAGCAATACTGAAAACAGGTTACAGGGTGATTCTAAATATTATAGTTACTGTGTGCATTATGATTAATTTTTTAATTAAAAAAAAACACTGAGCAGAATATAGAAATGCAAACAACCAGAGTAAATACAAAGTCTGGAAAAAAGTTAGCACATCTTTAAATTCCAAAGGGCCACTCAGGCTGATTTGGTGGTAAAGAAATTTAAACAAGAATAGTACCTCGTAAGTGAGGAAGGAAATTGCATGCCATGTTCTATACAGTGGGACATGGAAAGCTCAAACCCCCTGTATCCTCAAGACTTCAGCTGGGACCATATTCACAGTTATGTCTGTACCATTAGTCCCATGTCAGGTCCGTGGTCATGTACCTTCATTCACTTGATTGTGCTAATGACTAATTTTGTCCAGATAGATAAAATACTTTTTCAAACATGACTTAGTTTCTGCTTTCTTTAGTTATCCTATTAATCTATTTAGCACTCTACTCCTAGCATCTGCTTGATAATGATTATTTAATTCAAACATTTTTGTTGTTTTTTTTAATACCAATTATGTGTCAGTTACTCTGATAATGAAAACATGAGTAAGACAACCAGTATTTTTATTAGATATTTCGATTAAAGAAGGAGAGAAATGGGTGACAAGTGAGTAAAAAATAATTACTCCAAAAGTGTGATAAAATTTAATAAAGATATATATGGTGTACAATATGGACCTGGGTTGATTAAATCGATGTTAACATTTAAACCACACTTGTGGGGACGCTTTTTGATAAGCAAGCACATTAAACTTTCAATATATATATAAAGCATCAGAAGAGAAATGGGTTCATCTATTGCCTGAAAAATCAATAGCTTTTTGGTATTTGGTAATGTTTAAACTAGGTAATAAAATAAAAACATATCAAATAAGATAAAAGTCTTTTTCTTTCTAACCTAGAAGTTTAAATACAGGTAACCCAGAACTTCTCAATCCTTTTGGACCCAGGTGCTCCCAGCATTCCTGGCGTGCAGCCTTCTTTCACATGTTATAAGATAGAATGTGAATGAATATGTTATGAATATGTCTTAATGTTATAAGCAGCAGAACTGAAGAAGGTGTATGGAGGGTAGGGAAACAAGTCCGAAAATGCACGCCCATTACTTTTTTTTAATCTAATACCGTCCTCCACTCTTTGTTGTTGTTGTTTTGTTGATAAAAGTTTTAAGAACCATTTTAGGTTCATAACAAAATTGAAGAGAAGGTAGAGAGTTCAACATATTCACCACCTTCATTCTTGCATGGCCTCTCCCATTATCCGCACCCATCACCAGAGTGGTTCATCTGTTACAACTGATGGACGATCACTGACACATCGTTATTACCCAGAGTCTCTTTGGTACTCTTGGTGTTGGCCATTCTGTAGGTTTCGACAAATCCATAATGGCATGTAAAACTAGTATAGCATACTAGTTACAGCAGACATCACAATCATATCACACAGAGTAGCTTCATTGCTCCTCTCCTCTTGACCTCTGGGGACCACTGATCTTTTACTGTCTCCGTGGTTTTACCTTTTCCAGAATTTCATGTAGTTGGAATCATACAGTACGTAGTCTTTTCAGATGGGCCTTTTTAATTTAATAATACACATGTAAAATTCATCCATGCCTCTTCATGGCTTGATAGTTCACTTCTCTTTGGCACCAAATAATATTTCGTTTTCTGCCTGCATGCAACGCAGTCTATCCTTTCACCTACTAGAGAGCATCTTTGTTTTATCATATTTTCAGTTGTGAATAAAGCTGCTGTAAACATCCATGTGCAAGTTTCTGTGGGGAAATGCATTTTCAACCCTTCTGGGTAAATATCAGGAAGTACGACTACTGGATTGTATGGTGAGAGTATGTTTAGTTTTTTTAAGAAACTGCCAACATAGGGGCGCCTGGATAGCGCAGTCGTTAGGCATCTGCCTTCGGCTCAGGGCATGATTCCGGCATTGAGGGATCGAGTCCCACATCGGACTCTTCTGCTGGGAGCCTGCTTCTTCCTCTCCCACTCCCCCTGCTTGTGTTCCCTCTCTTGCTGGCTGTATATCTCTGTCAAATAAATAAATAAAAAATCTTAAAAAAAAAAAAAGAAACTGCCAACATCTCCTCCAATGTGCCTGTACCATTTTGCATTCCCACCAGCAAAGAATGAGCACATCCTCATAGCATTTGGTATTATCAATGTTCTTAATTTGGGGATTTTTTTTAATCCCTAGTATATTTTGCTTTTTATTCTCTCACCTTTACTGTGAAGATATTAGACTAAATGGTCTTCTTAAATGAATGTGTCAATCAGAAATTGTATAACTTTATGCAGAGCTCTAAACATATAGAGCACATTATAAATGCACTGTTATTATTTATTCACAGAAAGGAATTTGGGGCAATTTACTGAAGACTATAGTTAGTGATTAATTTTTGACATTCCCTATGTTCCTACTTGGTATATTATAATTGACAAAATTGTATAAATGACAATGTATAAGGTAAATTAAGGAGATAACCATCATTGGGGGAAAGCGGAGTATATTTAGGAAATCATAACAGGAAAAATTAAAATAATTTTATCAAATGTTTGTTAAGCAACCATCCTACTAATGTTTTTGGTGACCAAACTTTAAACAACTCCAAGTGTGGTTATAGCAGCATTTGGATCACATTTGCCAAAAGACCCTAGTACTACTAAACTCTATTTTGAAAGAAATCTTGTCTTGCAAATTCTGAATGAAATGCTGTTATTGTGGGGGGAAAAGCAGTGAAAGGCTTTGAGCATTTATAAATGGTAAGAATTGCTGCATAATTAGACGAAAAAGACTTTACATTCTGTAGAAAAACCTATGTATATATCTCTAAAACTAAAAATTCTCATTTTATAATCTAGAGACATCTACAATTAACTGATTTAGAATTGCATTCCCCACTAACTCCATTTCCATTTAAAGGAGAACTGTACATGTTTCACATTTTCTGAGAAGAGAAAGCATATCATTTTTATGTTTTGCAACTTTCTCGTGTTTTTTTTTCAGAGTGCCCCAGTAGCAGAGATGAGACTAAAATGAAGGCTTAATCTCAGTAAATGTCTAAAGTCTGTTGTTAAATTGTATGTATTATAAACCTCTTCATTTTTATTTTAGCTTCAGAATGAAAGGAATAGTAGACAATTATTAGGAACCTAATGTACATACATGGCAATTTTTCTCCCCATTTGAATTCTAAGTCAGTTTAAAAATAGACAAAATAGTCTATAGAGAAAAAAAAATCTCTCGAATACTGATAAACACTATAGTTAGTAATAAGCTTAAGAGACAAACAATCTTATTGACTTTTTACTCCTGCAAAATCTTGGAACATTCCACCACAAGGAAATTTTAATCCCTAAATAAAAAATAGCTATTTGGGCAACTACTTCTCAGTATGCTCTGAAGAAAGGGCAAGAAGGAGATCAAATGCTCTTTATTCAGAGCCTGTGAAACATTAACTCCAGCCATAGGACCAATAGATGTTAACAAAAATTTAACTCTCTCTACTTCCAATGGAAGTTTTATGGGATGAAGAAAGAAGGATGTACTACGTATGTAAGTTTCCTTATGATGGAAATCAGAAATGCAGAAAAGATATTTTTCTTCTGTATGATTAACTATTGATTGTTATATTAGTAAAATTATTTTTATCTAATTTATATTCCCACAAAGCTCTCATAATTTGCCCATATTATGCCTATGCTTAAATCCAACATTTTATGTATTACTTTAAGATAATTTTAATTGTATTTTCATTCCTTTCAGTACTCTGAACATTATAGTCATATTTTTATAATGAAGATCCATAAGATTGATTTTTGCCCTTTTTCAATCCTAGTTGAATACTATTTGGAAACATCTTTCCACTCTTTGAGGAAAATAAATTTAAAAATAAACTAAAAGTAATTTTTAAAAGAAAATGACTAAACGTAATGGAATACTAACTAGTTCAGTGAAAGTATGGCTGTCCTTAAGCCACTTCTCACCAGGACAGCAGGATTGAAATTGGGGATGAAAATTCCAATACTTAGGATGATGTCAGAGTGAGAATGAGTTGGTAGCTGAATTATTGAGTATATATTAAATAAATTGCTACAGAACAATTTTCTATCACCTCAGGAATAGTTACTATTCTGTTACTGTTTGAATTGCATCCCCTCAAAATTCATATTTTGCAACTCTAATTCCTAGTACCTCAGAATGTAATTGTATTTCAAGATAGAGTTTTTTAAAGAGCTCATAAAGGCAAAAAAAAAAGGTCATATACAAGGGCCTTAATCCAATAAAACTGGCATCCTAATAAAATGAGGAGATTAGGACACAAATTTGCATGGAGCAGGGGGAAGAACAGGTGAAGACACAGAGAGAACACCACCATCTACAAGCCAAGGAGAGAAACCTAAGGCGGAATCAGACCTGCCAACAACTTGATCTAGCTTCCAGAATTGTGGGAAAATAAATTTCTCCTGATTTAGTCACCCAGTTTGCTATGGTATCCCTCGCTAATTAATACATATCTACTGTCTTCATTTTGCTTTCATCCTTTATTTTTCCTTCTCTCCTTTAACCCTTTAGAGCTACCGAAGGAAAAACTGGTTCTAACCAGCAGGCAAGCATAGTACAACTATATGGTCTGGTGCTGCCTATAAGTTGACACTGACAAAGGATTGAGAATGTTGGATGGCCTCCTGTTTCAGTTCCCGATTTATTGCCCTTCAGTTCTGAGTGTACCCTTCAATATGTGCTTTGTGATAAATCAAGAAATTATTTAAAGTATCAATCCTTTACAATGAGCAGGATGTTAAGCATTCTCAGGAAAGAGCCCAGAAAGGACATTGCAGGAAAAAGACTTTGTTCCGCCATTTTGAGAGCGAGAAGGTACACTTGTGTGGGTATGAGAGCATCTGGGGGAATCTGGCAGGCCAATAACCTGGCGCCTCTGAACTTGCAGCCTCAGTCTGATGTTCACCTTTTCGTTACCTCCTCACTTGGAGACTAGAGCCCCTGAGGGTCCTGTAGACCTCAATAGAGCCCACAGGCAGCTGCTGGTAGGCCTGGAGGGTCACGTGTGGGGCTGACATTCCTTCTGCAACCACCACGTATCCCCACATTATGAAGGCCTCCTGCCCTCTCCTGGACTCCCACTGAAAGCTCACATCATACCACTGGTGGTTGATTGCTTCTTCCACCACCTATGCTATTCAGGTGGTCTATTGATTACCCAGCAACTTTAGACCATCTTTGACCTGACCAAACAAGTGAGGTTCCTTACTATAGGATAAATTGAAACATATCTTCTCCAACAGGTGTGAACCCCTTTCAAGTCCTTTCTTGGATTGATCTCCCAGTTCTAGGGTATCAGACAGTGTTTCCATTCACCTTGTCATTACTCTCTTACTTCACTTGCAATTAAATAAAATGACATCCAGAGCAACAAGATTTGTCAGGAGTAGCTTTGTGTGTTTCTATGTGTGTTTTTGTATGAGAAATGAATTTATGTCCCAAACAAAGGAAGCTGTTAATCATTTAGGAGATGGTCAAGTATGGTCCCTAATTTCGGTATGCTCTTGACACTGTCATGATGGTAAAGATTAAAAAGAGGAAAAAAAAAATCCCTCCCTCATTTGGCTTAATCTGAGAAGGGAATAGGAAGATATCAGAATGAAAATAAAGGTGTGTCACACTCCAGCCAACACTTGATAGTTTTTTGGATATTTTTCATTAGGAATTCTGGTAAATGTATAATGCTATCACATTGTGGTTTTAATTTATATCTTCTTGTTGGCATTTGGCACCCTTTTATATGCTTCTTGGCCATTTGGATAATCATTTCATGATATAGCTATAAAAGTTTAGACAATTTTTAAAATGGAATGAAAGGTAGGGTTTGAACTATAAATTCACTATATTGATTGAAGTCAAAATATTTTTCAACTTTCAAAGTAAATGTAAGGAGTAAAACATATGTGCACCCCTAGACTTATTCTAAAAAGGGTACCTATAGGATAAATAAGGCACTGGTTGGGAAATGTAGGATTATCAAAAGACTGGTCTCATTGAAGTGGAGGGAAAATACCATATTTGAAGAAATTCCCACCCTATTAAAAAGGTAGTCATAGAAACAAAAAGGGATAATGCTATCTTCCTAAATGTAAGTTGTACCTCAGAATGTCATATTTGTTTTGGCACTTTATAATACAAATAGTAGACCAAAATATTCTTCACAGAAATTATAGATTTTCTTATATTTTATTCTGTTATTTCTTTTATATTTTCTCTTAGAACCATTTAAAAAAATAACTTTTCTTCAAATTTATTTGATGTCCTAATTGACCAAATTACTTAACTTGCCATGGATGTATGATATCATAGCTCATTACTCTAGATCAGTCCTGGCGAGAAACAGATGGCAAGGATCATTTAGATTATTTGAGGATAGTCTAATAAATCAAAGTGTAGGATTTATTAAGCTCAAAGGATTATTGCCATTTTCTGGGGCTAATAACAGAATTGCATTACTTCTATTAAATCGAGAGGACAAAACCAAGGTGCTATTTCTTGAATTTGGAAAGTGAGAGGGGAGTGGAGAGGACCTGACTGACAGGAGCTGTGGCATAGAGAATGAACAGAAGGAGGAAACAAGATAGAATGAAGCCATAGTTTAGATAATTGGACAATTTGTCATTCTATCTACCAATTACATTTTAGCTTTTTCTGAAACTTAACATTTTTTTAAGATTTTATTTATTTATTTGAGAGAGAGAGAGAGGGTGGAGGAAGAGTGAGGGAGAAGCAGACTCCCTGCTGAGCAGAGAGCCCAAATGCAGGGCTGGATCCCAGCACGCTGGGATCATGACTGAGCCAAACGTAGACGCTTAACCCAGTGAGACACCCAGGCACCCCTGAAACTTAACATTCTTAATCTCATCATGAGAGTCTTCATTTATTCTCAGTCTCTCAGTTAGCAAAATTAGCATTGATAAAAATTACTAAGGAGCATGTTACTTCTTACCATTGCCACTTTGTTTCCTTACCCCAAGTATTGTGTTAAATTTATGTGACATTCTGCTTCTGGAACAATGTGTGTGTAGAGAAGTATACATACACACATACAGAGTTGTGATTATTTCTCAGATTATAGATTTGATAAATTAATTACACACCTCTACCACCTACCTGTTTGTTTCTTTGTAGAAGTCCAAAGTGACTGTGTCTTTGTAGAATTAAGCAACGTATAATAAATAACAAGTTTAGAATTTTGATTCAATAGTATTTGTTTTAGTATGCCTCATTGCATGTACATTGATAAATGTTTATTCTTTTATGTAATCTAAAATTCCTCTGCTTTCCCAAATTTATACAGCTTCATGCTTGTTAGGCTTTTTTTCATTGTCAGAAATTGAAAACAAATGCTCGGTTTTACTCAGTAATTTAAACAACACATAGAAAGCAGTAAAAGACCATAAAGCATTTGCAAAGCACTGCATCTTTATATCACACAGAATGTCAACACACAGAAACTGGAATAACCTTCAGGATATAACACATACTTTGCATCTTGTTGCTCTCTTCACAAAAGACACCAATTCAATGTTCTCCCTTTCAGGAAATTTAAAATCTCCCTTCCAGGAATATAAAATTTCTCCTTTATGGCTTTTATTTCTTGGCCCCCAACAAACTAAAGCTATTCATTCTACTTTCATGTAGATTTTAATTTATGCATTTTGCTTTATCTCTGTTTGTGGAATTCTCTTCCATTTACAGTTTTCTCTCAGTTAATGACCCCCAAAAGGAACCAGTTATGAAGAGCTGTGGATTATTGTCATCCCTTAGGCACTTACTAACCATCCGGTATGACTTAGAATCAGTTATCTATCTCTATTTGTTATTAAGAGTGACATGCTTTTACAATTACAAGAACCCAGAGTAAGCATTTACCAAACAGTTAATAAAGGTATGAAGATTCCCCAATACAGAAGGTGTTCAGACATCCCTGGATATATGGAGAGTATAGAGAAAAGTGCACCAAAAGCTAAAATGTGGCAGCTCCACAGATCAGAAAGTTCTGGCTTTCCGGTTGTGCATTTTCTTTTCCATGTAATTGCCCTAAGTAGCCTGCTTCCTCATCTCTTATGGACAGAGAACATACCATCATTCCCATTCTCCATGTCCCACTCCAAAGGAAGGAAGGAAGGAAGGAAGGAAGGAAGGAAGGAAAGGAAAGGAATAAGACATACCTCATGTCAATGCCAGTCTTTCCCCAGCTGAATCAGCTAGGTGACCTTATGAGCACTTGAATTCTGTTAGTATTCATTGCTAAAATGCCAACTGGCCAATTTTGTTAATTTTGTTAAAGCCTTTAAGTGTGTGTGTGTGTGTGTGTGTGTGTGTGTGTGTTGGGGGCAAGAGGTTGATATGTTCTACTCAAATATTAAAACTTCCAAATTCTGTAGTATTTTTAATAAGACATCATTAAAAAGGAAAACATTTTTATATCTTTAAGATGTCCTAGGATTGAATATGTAAATGATCTTTAGGGCAAGAAATTTACTGTCCTTCATCCATGTTCATTTCAGCTGAAAACATGTGTTTTAGGCTAACAGATTTAATGCAAATCACAAAGCATTTCCTTTTAAATAAGAATTGTTTATGTAGGTAAATTCTCATTATATTCTTATCATCAGATATGTTAAATGAAAGAGTCTTCAATTTAAAAAACCTAAACAAGAATGATTATATATATATATATATATATATATATTAAAGATTTTATAAAGATTTTATTTATTTTAGAGAGAAAGAGAGAGCACACAAGCACAAGGAGGGAAAGGGACAAGCAGACTCTGTTCTGCTGAGCATGGAGCCAGGGGAGGGACTTGATCCCAGGACTCTGAGATCATGAACTCAGCTGAAATCAAGAGTCAGAGGCTCAACCAATTGAGCCACCCAGGTGCCCCTTAAATATTTTTAAAGCATTGCGATGGAAATAACCTAAACAACTCCATGCATTTACAACTATTTATTGAAAAGAATGTAAAGTTAGTAAATAAATGAATTGTGAATATGCAAAAATACAAAATAATCTTAGAATTTAATAATATAACTAAGAATATAAACCATCTTATACATTTGCTACTTTAAAACAAAGCAAAACAAAACACATTCATGACAATATATATGGAACAAAAACCAATTAACATTATGAAAATTGACTTGCTAAACACAATAATAATAGCCTGGCAACATCTTATATATATCAGAATGCTAATGATGTACTGAAATTTACACATGTAATCCAATTGCTTCTATGCCTCTTGGATCAGAGATTCACTCTTTTTTTTCCTCCACTAGACAGAGGAAACATATTCTTACTGAGTTTATTTCAAAAAGTGTAATTTTTCCTAATAAAGAGGAGAGTGTGTCTTGTATGAGTGTAGCAATCTTATATAACAAAAGCAAAAAAAAAATTAATCAGCATAGTTTTGAAGATACAAATGCACCAATTAAATGTAAATTGAAATCTGGGGATAGAAATTAGGACATGCAAAAAGTCTACAAAAATTCTTTTATTTTTCACAATGGAAAAATCAATTTGGTTATCAATTTGCTTAGATTTCTTTAAGTGGTCATCCAGAATGGTTATGTCTTAGCTATACCTCCATCAGACTTTCTTCAATTACCTTTTTCCACCTGTTTTATTTTTTTTCAACCAAGTTTAATTTTAGTGTTTTTTTTTTTGAGAATGCGAACACATGCATATGATTCAACAAATTCAAATGGTACAAAATATTTCCAGCTAAAGCAATTTGAAGATTTACATAAAGAAGCAGCCATCTGTTCAGAATATTCTCTTAACTCACACTCTCATTTCCTTTAAATCTCTGCTTAATGTTGGAGCACTTCATATAAAATAGCACTCATCACCATTCTGTTCTCCTTACATGCATTATGTCACCTGAAGTACTACTGTTTGTATTACTGTCCCGGTATCTGTCTCCCGAAGCTGGAAGGCAAGCTCCGTGAGATCAGGATGGCAAGAACCATGAAGTTCTAGAATTTACTTTAGCCACGGGCTAGTAAGTTAGTGTGCCACCAGGTTATAGATGGTGACAGAGGACATTAACTCCTGGCTCAGAGACTAAGGCATTTTTAGTCAGAGCACAGTAGGCAGCTCAAGTTGCATGTTTGCATCTACCTGCTTGCCCTCAAGGATCCTGGGGGGAATGTGAGGTTGCATGGTTCGATACTACACACCCAGTGGGTTCATGTCATGGCTGAGAAATCCCAAGTTTAGGGAACCCCCAGCCATATAGATGTGCCGCTGGCCAACCTGCTCATACTTTACTGTGAACAGAGACATTGTCTTCGTTAGCCTGGTCGGGAAACAAAACTGACTCCGTCCCTGTAAGAGGATTTATCGCAATCTTCCAAAGCTGTTTGCTGTACCAACAAGGCTTTGAAAATAGTCTGGAATAAAACTGTCCATGTCCCTTGCTAGAGTAATATGAAAGACAGAGAGGAAATTGTGTTTTCTCCAGTATTTACCTCCCCCACCCAGCTCCCCAAATATTTACACCATCTTTGGTCTGGAAAATTTTCTCACGAATACAACACTCCGTCAGGTGATTCGACTGTCATGGAATGGGACCTTATCTGTTGAATTTGGTTCATGCAGCATTTAATTCAGGCCACTGTCAAAGTCATCTGGATCCCAGATGAGGCAAACCTTCTGTATCCAATCAGTCTTATCCAGTCACACCACTTCCAATTTCCCAGCTGAACAAATCCCCTAAAGCATCAGGAACTAGCTCAGAAAGTCACGTAACTTTCTTTTCCAGTTTCTGTATTGGCCTTTTCCATTTGGCTGATTGAGATGCAAAATGGTCAGTGGACAGCTTGGCAGGTTTTCCTTTTTTAATTGAAACATACAATTACTAGGTGATTAAGTATTTCTACTCTTACATATATGACCAAGAGAAAGAAAACTATATATCCATACACAGACTTGTACATGAAAATTTATTTATAAGAGCTCCTTCTATAACAAATCAATTAAAATGTCCAAATGATGAATAGGTAAACAAAATAGGGCATATCCATATCATGGAATACTATCCAGCAATGAAAAAAAAAAGAGGGGGGAGAACAGGCTACTGGTAAAACTATAACATGGATACATCTTTAAAAAATGATAAGTGAGGGGCGCATGGGTGGCTCAGTCAGTAAAGCACCAACTCTTGATTTTGGCTCAGGTCATGATCCCAGGTTGGGGAGATCCAGCCCCGGGTGGGGCTCTGCGCTCAGTGCAGAGTCCGCTTGTCCCTCTCCCTCTGTTCCACCTCCTCGTGTGCTCTCTCTCTCTCTCTCTCAAATAAATAAATAAATAAATAAATAAATAAAAAGTAAATTCTTCTAAAAAATGATGGTAAGTGAAAGAAATCAAGCACAAAAGGCTACATATTGTATGGTTTCATTTATATCAAATTACCTGTAAGGAATAACTGTACTGACAGAAATCTGGTCAGTGACTACCGGGGTCTAAGGATCAGAGGAGGAATTGACTACAAAAGGGCCTGAAAGCACGTCTAGGGTGATGGCAGTATTCTAAAACTAAATGATGGTAGTGTTTATGGAAGTGTTTATACTTGTCTTATATTTATATATAAACATTCACCAAACTGAACACTTAACATGAGCAAATTTAATTGTATGTAAATTATGCCACATTGAAGCTAAAAAGAATAAAATTTAGGTTCAGGTACATGTATTAAATTATTTTTACACATGCCTATGAAACTGATAATATTGGTTGCCTTTAAAGAGAGGATGGTAGGGGTGCCCGGGTGGCTCAGTTGTTAAGCGTCTGCCTTCAGCTCAGGGCGTGATCCCAGCATTCTGGGATCGAGCCCCACATCAGGCTCCTCTGCTGGGAGCCTGCTTCTTCCTCTCCCACTTCCCCTGCTTGTGTTCCCTCTCTCGCTGGCTGTCTCTTTCTCTGTCAAATAAATAAATAAAATCTTTAAAAAAATAAAAAAATAAAGAGAGGATGGCAGATTAGTTTAGGGTTGAACAAAAACATTTTTTCTCTTTCTATACAGATGACAGAACAAAGGAGGTATTTGGTGGTGGTCCTCAACTACCATTAGTTACTTTCCCAACCCCATGGATATACATACAATGAATATACAGTCTAAGTAAAAACAAGGAAATACCACCTCAATAAAATTCCTTAGGTCTATATTCAACATTCATCCTTTCAATAGATAATGTATTCAGACCTTATCATGCATCAAATGATCTTTATTCCTGGGCAGAAAGTATTCTCTATTCTGCAATCTTAAATCTTTATTACACCCTTCTAATGAATACATCAGTGACTGTACTTTTCAGCTCTAAATTTTCCATAAGATTAATTGCCTTTTTTGTTGAGATTTCCTGCTTGTGCATTAATTTTCTTCATTTATTACTTTAATTATCTTAATATAATTATAGAAACTATGAAGTGTTTTGCTAAACTCAGCTTCTGGACCTAATTAAAGTTAGTTTATGTAGACTGCTTTTTTCAGGCTAAGTGCCAGGCTTTCTTATTGCTTTATATATTTAGTAATTTTTGTTGTAGTTGTTGTAGCTTGTTCTAGTTGTTGAAGACTGGACATATTTTTAGAATAAATTGTAGTGTGATTCTACAATTTAGATTCTGCTTTTTTTCTTTGAAGGTAACCTGATCCTTGTTTCCTACACAACTGATGTGTCTGAACTCATATTTTTGAATTTACATCCCCCATGTGTACGGTCGTTTGTTGATGGTCTCTGGCTTGTCTCCTTAGGGACAGCTCCCGTACTTCTGTGGTTCGGGGGTCAGACTCTGATTTTTGGAGGCTGTGCTCAGACTCTTCAAGCCAATTAGGCTTTCTGCCAATTGAGATGTATCTGGGTTAAAGAATACATCCAGAGCCACAGCAAATTTTTAAGTCTCCCAAGCTTTAGATTTTCTCTGGGATCCTGGCTTCTTCATTCCAGAATGCATAGGAAATTTATTATCTTAGCCCATCTAGAGATCTGTCCCTTAAAAAATTTCCCAGTTAGTTGTAAATTCCTCTTCCAATCCCTAGTCCAAAATCCCACAAACCTGCCATTCTTACCTCATGAGCTAGAGAGTTTTCATGAATCACTTTCAAGTTTTGATTGCCTTTGGGAGTTTACAAATTTGTTGCGTTGTTATTTTTTAAATTTATCTTTGTTTTTTTATGTTTTAAATAATTGTTTTCGCTTCATAAATAATTTTTCTGAAATGAAATTAACATCCCCAAGCTGCCATTACAGAAAGGAGTCTTAAATTTGTTTAGTAAGCTGTCTTTGTTTGAATAGTTCTGTGTTCTAAATCATATTCTTTTGCTTTTAGTTTCCTTAAGTCATGTTTCAAGATTGTTAATAATCATACAACATCAGACTAATTTGAAAATATATTTAACATATTTAGCAACACATTTTATGTAAAGGTTTTGTATTTATATCAAGGGATTAATATGACAAATATGGTCATATTGAACAGTCTTTAGAAACATTAGCTTTAGCAGCTCTGTACTTGGTGTAGGTCTTTTTTCTTAACAAGTTGCTAATAATCAAAGCTTCCTGTGACTTTTCCCCTGATTAAGTCATCTACTTAATTTTGGAAAACATGGCCTTGCATGATATTGAGTAGAAGACCTAGGAGGAAAATTACACTAAAATACCAAATAAAATTGATTGTTTTCATTGACATCAATGTTTTCAAACATATTAAATGTCAAATCATTTTCTTTTACATGTTTATTGAATTATTATCTTACTAGAACATAAAAAGCAAAATGCAATTTGTACTGTCAACTAATAACCTTAATTATTCAGTAAAAAATAATATATCACATTTTATCACTCATAGATCTTTTCAGTAATAACGATTAATGGCCTGTTGTGATGTCAGCATTAAAGCAAAGCTGAAATTAAGTAAAAGAGATAAAGGATTTCAAAGGACAGAGACAGCTAGTTGTAGTCACCTTTTCTGAAAATGGATATTAATTTGTCATAGTGTTGTAATACCTCAAAAGGTAATCGGGCTTCTGAAGTTATATTATACACACACACACACACACACACACACACACACATATTTCTTTTTTGAGAGAGAGAGAGAGAAAGAGAGTGTGGGTGGGGGATAGAGGAGAGGGAAATAGAGAATCTTAAGCAGGCTCCATGCCCAGTGTGGAGCCCGATGCAGGTCTGCATCTCATGATCTGAGATCATGACCTGAGCTTTAATCAAAAGTCTGATACTTAACTGACCGAGTCACCCAGGCACCCCAGGCATATATTATATCTTAATTCAAAATTTTAATTATTGTTGAAAATACAATTTTAATAAATGGGGTTAAGTATATTATTATTATAAAATATAATTTTAATAACTGAATTCAATATAATAAGTGAAATTAAGTTTAACCTGGTGCAAATATTATTAAACTTTTGAGTTTATATATATTCTACAGATGCTTAATTGTTTTTTTTTCCATTTTAAACAGTATACCATGTCCACCTTTCAACAAACAACTACAAGCCATGCTAAAAGGCAAAAACACAGTTTAAAGAGACTGAACAGGTATCAGAACCGAATCAGATATGAAAAGAATATTGGAATTATTAGACCAGGAGTATGCAAAATAAAAACAAAATAAAAGCTATGATTAATATGTTAAGGGATACAATGGAAAAGCAGACAGCATTCATGAACAGATGGATAATGTAAGCAGAGAGACTGAAATTTAAGAATGAATCAAAACTAAAAGCTAGAGATCAAAAACACTGTTACAGAAATGAAGAATGCAGTTAGTGGGCTCATTAGTAGACACCATGCAGGTGAGAGAAATGTCTGAGCTTGAGGATATGCCGATAGTAACTTCCAAAACTGAAAACAAACAAAAAAACAAAAACAAAAACAAAAAAAACCCCAATATCCAAAAACCATGGCACAACTACAAAAGTATAGGTAATAAGAATACCAGAAGAAAAATAGAGAAAAGAGCACAACAAGAACCACTAGGAATTTCCCCCAAATTAATGTTAGATGATTTCCTTGTGTTTTATGCTAACATTTTCATGTCCTTGATTTTTTAAGGGAATCAAGATTTCTCATTTTTAAATGAGCGAAGGTTTTATTTACAATTTTTGACAATTTTGCTTTCTCAAAATCAAACCCTAAGTGCAGTCTTGATCTTGATCTTGGTGTTTCCCAGAGGATCCTTGAAAAATCTCAAATGATTCATTCTTTCACCTGTAAAAAGAAAGATGGAAAAAAATAATTAGGTTTATCTGATATGTTGAGTTGCATGAAAAGCATAGTAAAATAATGAGATATTTAGCCTTCCCTAAGTTATATTCGTGTAAGTAAATGCTATTATTATAAATATCTAAGAAGTTGTATAAACTCCTTAGAAATTTGTAAACACCGCACTGTCTCCAATGTCTGGTGCAATGTATCAGTCATAAATGTGGTTATTATTATTACTTCTTAAGATCCTATTTATTTGAGAGAGAGAGTGTGTGTGTGTGCACACACAAGTGGGG
>NC_048218.1:18908357-18917734 GCF_002007445.2 Ailuropoda melanoleuca
GAGGGGGAGGGGGACAAGTAGGGGAAGAGGGAGGGTGAGGAGTAGAGGCACAAGCAAACTCCCTGCTGAGCAGGAAAGCCAGTCAGGGCTGGATCCCAGGCTTTCCTGAGCCAAAGTCAGACACTTAACCCACTGAGCCACCCAGGCACCCTAAACCTGGTTATTATTTTAAAAGATTGTGTGCCACTGAAATATCCAAATTTCCTTGTCAAATGAACACTCACTAGATTTTTAACTATGGCATTTGGATTTTTTTTTTTTTGCTATCTACAGATAGTTATTGATTTATTGATTCCTATGTGAAAGTATTTGCAATTAGCTACAGGTCAGAGTGCTTCCCTTTCAACAAAAAAGGACTGTTCTAGAGACCCATGGAAAGAACGATTATAGGTACTCGGTATATAGGATTCTGATGGTAATTACTTTGAAAGCACATCACTGGACTGGGTAAGGTTTTGCAGAACATTAGTGGAGAAGCTGATGTGTTCATAAAACTACTAACCTAAAAAAAAACAAAAATTAATTGCATGGGGATGAATGAACTGTTTAAGGGTGATTACAGCTTTATTTCAAACATTGCTGATTCTTTAATGTTCTATTTTCAGGACAAAAGCTATGCCCCCTTTTTATTCCTCTTAAGTTGTCTACAGCTTCAATTTAGTAGACTGTACTACTAAATTGTATAAACAAAGTGAAATATTTTTTTTCCTGTCTGCTGGATCCTTCCAGAATTTGAAAACTTTTATCGAGTATTCTTATTTCCATAGCAATATAATTATTTGCATGAATTTAATAAGAATCTGTCTTCATTGTAACAGAACACCATTGGAAAATTTGGTTGTATAGTCAAGGCTTTGGAATGTCATATTTAGGAATGATGCATAGAATCAGATATGATCAGGCAGGTTGACTTTATGGAGACAATGATTAGAAGGCCTTCTTTCATATCATTGTGTTATAAGCAAACTTTTTTTTTGACTGAGTAATATTTCATTATATAGCTATACCACTATTTGGTCTGTTTACAGTTTCAGATATTTTTAAAAAATTCTGTGAAAATTTATGTAAAGATTGTGTGTGTGGACATATATTTTAATTTCTCTGAGATGAATACCTAGTAGTGAAATTTCTGGGTAAAAGTGTAAATGTGTGTTTAATGTGCTAAGAAACTGTCCTATAGATTTTAAGGTGGATACCATTTTACAATCTTTCCATCATAATGGCTTCCAGTTGTTTTTCATTCTCACCGACATTTGGTATTGCCTTTCTTTTTATTTAAGCCATTTAGGTGGACTGATGGTGATATCTTGGGTTTTTTAATTTGTGTTTCCTTGATGATTAATGATATTTTTTCTCCACTTATTTGCACTGCATGTATTTCCTGTTGTGAATTGTCTGTTTCGGGCTTCTATTTCATTGCTTTATTCAAATATCTTCTGATCATTCTTTTGTAATAGTTTTTTTCATCTTTTTTGTATTCTAGACACAAATGTTTAATAAGAAATATATTTCTAGATATTTTCTCTTAATTTCTGAGTATGCCATTTCTCTCTGAAAAAAAAATGCCACCAAATACAGGTGTTTGTAAACTTCATGAAGCTCATTTTTGTTCTATTACTGTTTATACGTAGTGCTTTTATGTCCTGGCTAAGTAATCTTCGCTTTTTCCAGGTTTGCAAATATTTTTTTCCTATAAATTTCATATACGTTTTCTTTATCCTATGATCAGTATTCAAGTTAATTTCTGTAAAAAGTGAGGCAGCGATCAAGGTATTTTTCTTTTGCCATTGTATTGGTTATTTTAAAAAAGAAAGATAACAAGTTATTCTAGCATCAACTAATACATCAAGAATTATTAAATTTTGTTATCCATTTGGTTAGTGCTTTCTTTACAGAATGAAGTAAAAAGAAATCACATTCATGTGGGACAGATTACAGTGCATGTTTACTATTAAATCACAGAAATGTTTGAATGATCTTGCTCATCACCACAACCTGATATTAAAAGACTTTAATTTGACTCAACCAAAAAAGGAAAAAAAAAGGTGAATGCATTACTTGGGGCATTGGTATTAAAGACCTTTCACATTTTTATTAAAAAATGATCTTCTTTAAAAAGTCCAAAGCAGAACAAGTAGCACAAAGACTGACTAGATCTTTGGTTTCTGGAGAAACCACATACCACAGCTAGCCATGTTCTTAGCCCCATATTCACAAATATATTTATCTTAGAGTCTAACTTGGTATGGAACTCTGAGCAACAATAGCCTCTCTTAGAGCTTCAGAAGCTCTTGCCCAATCAATTCCTCTGAAGCTGCATATTGCCAGAGCTCCACAATGTTAGAAATGTCAGCCACTCACACTTACGTTGACTGGAGCCTCTGGAATAAGACCTTGACTGCCACCAATAAATGACTAGTAGGATTTTTTTAGAGTTACTTGAGGCGGCTGCCAAATACATTCCCTTTGAAATGCAAGAATTGTCATGAGCTTTAATTAAAATTGTTACTCTTATGAGAAGACATATAATTATTTTGAGACCTGAAATACCTATTATGTCACAGAATATGTCAGAACAATATTCTAATAGAGAATGATACACAAAAAATATTTCCCCATTGAATGTTCAGGAGCTTATGTCAGGGGACTCCTGGAGGTAAGTGCTGTGTACATGAAGATGGTGATGGTGATGGGGATGGTGATGGTGATGGGGATGGTGATGGTGATGGTGATGGGGATGGTGATGAATTTATATTAATCCTGGGCAGAGCCAATGAACTGACAACATGGTCCACAAAACAGACCTTAAATGATTGGAAGACAAAGGAATCATAGTGTAGGGCCCATGTTATGGAAAAAATTTATCACTTAGAGAGGAGAGAAAAAAAAACACAACTTCTGAATTCAGAGAGAGAATGAAACCAACAAGTGGATATGCTTTTTATTTTATTGGATGTGGCGTTTTAAGTAGACATGATGAGAGCTCATGAAGTCATACAGAAAAGCAACAAGGAGTGTAAAAAGACGGATCCCACTCCCTCAGAAATGAAGAGTGTTACCAACAATTGGCATTTCTGTTAATGGGAATATTGCTGTCACCTTATTGAGAAGGTTAGACTAACAAGTGTGTGCTAGATCAATTAGATTTATTTAGTTGTCAGAATTCTAAGTGGATAATTATGGGTCTTGACTAAATATGTATTGACTCTGGATTTGAATTTTCCTATCTGGTACCTGAAGCAGACATCATTAATATTATTAGGAGTCTTATGCTGAAAATACTTGAAAATATTATTTTAATTTGGACTCCCTGATCTATCAACTGATAAATGGATCCACTTTACTGATGGTGCACCATAACACCAGACTAAGATTAAACCATGTACAATGGACTTCTTTGCTTTACAATACACAAAAAGGTAGATCATTTAAAATTGTAATAGGAGACTAAAATATGCTTGCTAAAATGAAGGTTCATAAAAGAGTCAAGGGATGGCTCATATGATTGAGTGAATGTGTGTGGAAATAAGTGTTGGGGTTAATGTAGAGCATGAAATCAGCCATAATACCTGGCTCGCTAAAATGTAACGCAGAGGCCGCTGAGGGCAGAGAAGGTTTCGGAGAAGGACGTAGGCCTTTGGAATGCCCAGACCTACGTGATCTCTCTGCCGTTGGAATGCCACGGAGAGTTGCCTTCCCGAAGCTTTCCTAGCCCCAACAGCCACCTGTGATCTAAGAAATGTAGGCATTGTCCCATAAGCTATGTTTAGCAGAACTCATAGAACGTGCCCAAATTAGCATATCGGATCTTTCCCATAAACAGATCCTCCCAGTTTCAGTAAGACCCCATGTCACACATCACGTGCTTAAGAAACGATGATTTGTGATTATCCTGAAGGACCAGTAAAAGTGGGAGCAAAGAAGAGCAAAAGGTCTTCACCTCAGAGTGTTGAGCCCCTTGCCTTCTCCTCTCTTTCACAGCAAAGTTTGGAGTCATCTTCCATCCGTCAGTATAGGGATTGCTGGCCATTACTGGCATGTAAGGAGAGCATTACTGATCAACGGTTAAAATATTGTAGGGAAAACTGGAAAGAGATGATGGGGGATGACACAAGAACTTGCAAGTATTTTACATCTTTTTTTTTTTCACCTCAAATTGTAGTGCCAGAAAATGTGTTAACTTTATGAATTCTGAAAAAAAAATTGATTGCTAAACATGACATCATGATCATTCCTTTAAATATTTCTGTCAAAAATTTTAGAAGGATTATTCCCTGGAGGAATAACAGGTTGTCCTTTTATTTACTTATCTAATCTACCTCTTTCCACCAGTGGATGAAACAGTTCTATACTATATTCATGTACATACCTAATATTAGTCCAGGTAAAAGGCAGTGGGAAAACACTGATCAGACTCACATTGCTGTCATCTCTACAGGTCGGTGCTCTGGCTAGCTTGGCTATCATACCTCGGATTTGAGGTTATGGGTGCAGATTAATGGCAGATGGAAAGAAAGATAATTGATTGCTGATTGACAGGGACCTAATAAAGAGTTAATGCAAAATGGAAAATATTACATTGCCTTGGTGCCTCCTGAGAGACTGAGAATGAAAAAATGTGTATTTACAGATATCCATAACAGGGGTTGCCTGATGTAATCTATTTTATATGAAGGTAAAGATCTAGTTTGGGTCTGGATGGATTTAAGGATATCCAATGTTCATTCATCTAAATGATGTATAAAAATGACCCATAACACCTTTATGTAATCACTTGGAATAATCATAATGTTGTGTTATTATTTGGTTCCTATTTTAAAGGTTATAATTATTACAGAGAACTTTTTCTGGGCGGTTTACATATTTCTTCTCAAAAGTATGCAGATGATTTGTCCAGTGTTGGGACAAGCATCACAGTGTGAATAAGAACGTAAGGGATGATTTGTGGAGAAATGTACAGAATAGATATATCTATTTGTTATTTATCTGATTTGCATTGGGAGCCCTGATGCCTGTCAACCATGCTTTTTGTGAATGGAGGAAAATAAAGTACACTTGGTCAGTTCAAATTAAAGTTAGCTTAGAGGGTACTTGGGGAGCTAGCACACACACTATACTACTGATAGCCCCAATCTTCGCAGATGTAACCTATGGTAAGCTCTTGGGCACACTCAATCTGAAGTGTGTAAGTGGCTAATATACTTAAGACACTATCCTAGGAAACTCAATACTTTTATGTTAAAAGTCTAGATTCAGGGGTGCCTGGGTGGCTCAGTCCTTAAGTGTCTGCCTTCGGCCCAGGCGTGGCCCCGGGGTCCTGGGATCGAGCCCCGCATCAAGCTCCCTGCTCCACTGGGAGCCTGCTTCTTCCTCTCCTACTCCCCCTGTTTGTGTTCCCTCTCTTGCTGGCTGTCTTCCTCTCTGTCAAATAAATAAATAAAATCTTTAAAAAAAATAAAATCTAGATTCAAGCCACATTTAAGCAATGAATGAAAACCACATACTTGATGGATAAACCAACGTTTTCTAAAAGAGTATAAGAGAGACATAACACATAATTAACAGAAATCTAGGATTCCCAGGAAAAGCTAAACACCTTAAAGAAAGGAGTCTTATTGAGGAAAAAGACTCACTGACAACGTTATTCTAGAAAGAAGGAAGAAGTGGCAAGAAGTTTGGACAGATAGCATGGATTCAGAAAAATGGATCACACAAACTCAGGAAATAGTTGAACAAGCTGCTGGGGGAGAAAGTTGGAACAGATTGCGAACACTGATTCAAGATGGTGTTAAACATATTCCTACAGAGAGAAGTAGACATAGGTGAAGGCAGATGGCCTGGGATCTTGGCAGCAGAAGTACAGTAAGTGAATTTGTAGGACAATTATGGCCTCACAAGTCTGTGGGGATTTAAAATCAGAAAATGTAATTTGCATATGAGCTGTCTAACTGCCAATGCTCAACAGACAAATTATAAACCAGCTGTGGAAGCCTCCCAAAAGATGCCCACCTCTTAATCTCTGGAACCTGTGAATATATTACCTTACATTGTATATGTGACTTTGCAAATATGATTAAATTAAGGACCTATGGATGGAGAGATTATCCTAAATTATCTGGATAGATCCAATAAAGGGTCTATATAAAACAGAGGCAGGAAGGTCAGAGAAAGAGTTGTAGTAATAGAAACAGAGGTTGAGGGGATGTGGGACACACAGGAGCCAAGGAATGCAGATAGCGTCTAGAAGCTTGAAAGGTCAAAGAAACATTTCTCTACTACATCTTCCAGAAGGAATGAAATCCTGCCAATCAATTTTGTATAGAAAATATCCTGAATTATGGTTTGTACCTGCTTCCTGTTTTGGTATCTTGATTTCTGTGATGGAGTATGGTCATATAGCCAGAGGGTTCTAAAAGACACCTCCTTAAATGAGACTGGGTCTTCCTTGAGGTCAAGATGTTGTATATGAATAATTGGTGCTTCATGATATAGACACAATCCGTACCCTGTGCGACTGAGAACAAACTCTGGACACTGAATGTCTCAAAATCTTCGATGTTTGCCTGTGATTTCTTTCTTCTGCTATTTTTTTGTCCTTTTAACTGTTATATGGCCTATCATAAATACCTTGCTAATATCTTGTGTAATTGGCTGTAAACTGAAACTTTGTGGTATAATGCAATACCAAGTTTCCTGGTGGGTCCTGAAACTTGAAAGGGGTTTGCTCATTGATATGAGTCAAGTTTAAGTTTCAAATTGACCCTAGTACATTTTTATCATCAGTAAGCTGCTTTTTTCTTTTTCTTTTTTTTTTTTTTTTAGTGAAATGTTGAGTCTCACAGATCGCTGGGGAATTCAGCATTGCTAAAATCTATATTTTCAATTTATTTCTATGAATTTGTTCAAGTTTTTCTCATTTTCACAAGCTTTTTATATTGCTTTAGAACTATACATCATGCTAACACACTTACAGCACCCACATAAAACATGAAACTATATATAAATATGTAAATACATATTTTATATTTAAACATAGTTGAATATATAAGTATATATTATATAGGCATATAATATATAAATATATAGATAATATTTTATTTATTTTTTTGTATTACCGATACAGGTCGGCTTTTTTAATATCTGAGAGAGAACAGGAAAGCTATTACTATTAGAAATTCCTTAACAGTAGTTCTACATATAACACTCTTTACTATACATACGAATCACCTGAGAAATAAGCCTTCTCAGGGGAATAAAATGAGAGGAATTTTATAAATAACCAATTTGTGTTAATATTTATTAAGAATTTATGTCATGCAATATATCAGGTACTAGAGACATAAAGATACTTAAAACCAAAATTCCACCAAGCTTGCAATTTTGAGGGTTAAAGAAGCAAACAAAATCAAATTCAATAAAATTTGAAGAATTTTACAATTTTGACAGCTATTAATTGCCACAAAAGTGCTGTTTAGTGACATTTAATCCATTTAATCAAACTGGTCAATAAATATATTCTGGAAAAAAATGATACGGCACTGAGATATGAAGGATAAGCATTAGCCAGATATGAAGGATAAGCATTAGCCAGAAGCATTAGTCAGGGTTGGGAAGCACCACAAATTCATTGAATGAACACCACGGAGGAAAGGGGATAAAAAGTGGACATGCCCATCTTGAGGAAAGGAAATACTTATTGTTGCCAAATAACAGCGTGGTCTTTGGGGTAGGGCAAAATTGCAGGAATGATGCTGGATCACACCTGGGAGGTGAGCAGGAGCATGAATTTACAAACTCTGCTGTAACGAAAGGAGTCCTGCAATGGGCTTCTCTCCTTGAAGCTCCTTGGAAGAGAAATCATTTAATTTCACTACTTCCTGTGTCCAGTTAATATGCTGCATCTATTGATCTATTGTGGTTTCGCAGTTTTATTATAGGTCTTACATTTGCCTTTCCAATCTAAATCTCTTATGATTGTGATCTCTGGAAGATTTTTTTTTTTAAAGCACAAGATTTATAACATACCACTTGTTCTGCCTGATTTTAAGATTTGAACCAATGCTAAAATATTTTTATGACATTTTGCAGATGGGACTTAGAGTATACAGTATATTGGAGAAAACACAAAATATATATATTGTGGAACTTCGGCATTCTTGGGCATTTCCTACGGAATTTCAGATCATGGCAAAAGGATTACTGGTATCTTAGAAATAAAACAAGTACTTCATGTGTAGAATTGAATAAAAAGGTTATGGAAAACAAAACTTGTACATTGTTTTCTATATTTGTGAAAACCCATCAGTTTACTGGGTGCTGGGATTCAAGCCCCGAGGGTATTCAAATAATGTTGTCTCCCTACTGTGTTATTTAGTATTCAATTAATTTTTTGATGGTTCCATCTCTTAGTTTCAAGGATAATAAGACTTCTCTTTATTATTTTCATTGTACATAGAGATGCTTTGACTGTTACCAGAAAGCAAATTCTAAAGAAATTTTTTAAAAACCTGGAAATAATTTTACCTTATGATTTTGAGGCACTGCTGAAATTAAGAGTTAACACAAAAGTAGTCAAGATTAAAAAACAAAAATAAAAACAAATATAAAACTCAAGTCTTCATATCAGATCCCATTTGACATCATTTTTTATAGTTTACAGGCTTTATAATGCACCTTTTGTATTTATTTTCTAGATTAAGTCTGTGATAATGGCATGTAAATGTAGAATTTCTTGAAACAAATACAAATTCAATGAATATTTCATATGCAGCCTGGATAACAAGAAGGGCTAATGTTTAGAGCTGTAAATTGGTTGAATTTTTTTTCAATTTCTGATTTTTTATGACAGCTGTGTCGAATGTTTGCATATTGATCAGTGTGTATCTAATCAGAACTCCAGTGTTTGTTCTGATTGCGTTATAAATATGAACAACATAGAAGTGCAAATAGTTAACATTATTCTAAAGTCTTAACACCAGTTTATCAGTAGAGGCCATTTTAGAGAATGGCTGCATAATGAATTAAGATACAATCGAGAATGCCGTCAAGTTGTACATAAATAAAATATTTTGGTCAAATTAAATGTCCATGTGGCAAAGAGGAAAAGAACTGAGAGCCAGGAGATCTAGATGAACAGAGTATCATGGTCCAGGTGAACACACAGTCTGAGGGGTCAGACTGCCTGATTCTAATCTCAGGTTTGTAATTTGCTAACCAAATCCTTGTGTGTCTCTGTTCATATTTTTTCTCAACTATAAAATAGGGCTAATAGTATCTCCTTCCTCATAGACTTGTTTTAGATTTTAAGTTATTTAATTATAAAAATCACTTAATGCCACTATTGATCTCAGGTGGTGAGTTCAAGCCCCACATAGGGC
>NC_048218.1:18917834-18930272 GCF_002007445.2 Ailuropoda melanoleuca
ATTAAAGTCCCCAAACACCTGTTTTCCTTATACTGTAAATGCCTCACAAATTTATCATCTCTTTGTCTAAATGTACAAAAACTACCTGCTTTGGTCATTTTTTTAGATCTCAGTATCATTACTGGGTCTCTGTTTGCAGGTAATAAAATTTTTCTCCTGTTAATCTGCTTTATGTTAATGTAATTCCAAGTCCAGCTGGAAGAACTTGAGGGTTGAGGAAAAATTCTCCCTCCCAACATGGGTATCCATCATTGTATAATGTTGCAGAATAGATTCACTGTCCTAAAAATCTCCGATTTCCACCTATTTGTCCTTTTTTCCCCTACCCCCATCCCTTGGCAGCCACTATCCCTTTACTGTGTCCATAATTTTCCTTTTCCAGAAGGTCATGTGGTTGGAACCATATAGTATGTTGCCTTCTCAGATTGTCTTTTTTTCACTTAATGTGTATTTAATCTTCTTTCATGTTTTTCCATGGCTTGATGGTATTATTTATTTTTAATTGTGAATAATATCCATAGTGTGGATGTACCCAAATTTGTTAATCCGTTGACCTATGGAAGAACATCTTGGCTACTTTCAAGCTTTGGAAATTATAAATAAAGATGCTATAAATATTTGTGTGCATGATTTCTGTGGACGTAAGTTTTTAACACACTCAAATAATAAGGAACACAATTGCAGGATCCTATGGTTAAAAGAATGTTTAGTTTATAAGGGACTAGCAAACTGCTTTCTAAATAGGCTGTACCATTTTTGTTGTTGTTGGTAAGATTTTATTTATTTATTTGACAGAGAGAGAGACAGCCAGTGAGAGAGAGAACACAAGCAGGGGGAGTGGGAGAGGAAAAAGCAGGCTCCCAGGGGATCAGGGAGTCGATGCGGGACTCCATCCCAGGACCCTGGGATCAGGCCCTGAGCCAAAGGCAGACACCTAAGGACTGAGCCACCCAGGCGCCACCATTTTGGATTTCCATCAGTGATGAATGGGAGTTCTTGGTGCGCCACATACTCATCAACATTTGGTGTTTTGCCCCTCATTTTTATTTATAGAAATCATATCTTATGGGTTTCACTATTCATGTCTAAGAGTTCTTATATCTTCCACTCTTTTCAGAGGAATAAATTATTTTCAGATGAAAAACATCAAGATTTTCTAGGACTACTCTGGGCATCTAGTGCTCCTGGTCTTGTCTTTTGCATTGAAGGTTATTTTTTAAAACGCTCACTCCATAATTCTCGCCTTTGTTTCAAATATTTCTTGAGTCAAAATTGAGAACTTTTAACTGCCAGTTCATATAAAAATGAGCAGAAAACTGTAAGGACTTTTGAATTTTTGGCCTCAGCTATCAAAAATAATTCCCCTTTCTTTATAAACATGTATAAACGATTGTCATTCTATTATTAAGGTATTCTTTATTTCTTTGAGTGTTTTTGATTTTTGATCTCTATAATTCCTTTTTGTTTTTTCTTGGATTTCTATCTCTCTGGTTATATTCTCCATCTGTTCTTGCATGCTGTCTACTTCATCCATCAGAGCCCTTAACATATTAATTGTAGCTGTTGTTTGAAAATTCCTGGTTTAAGAATTCCAGTATCTCTGGCTTGCCTGATTTTGCTGCATGTTCTCTTCAAATTATGTCTTTTGCCTTTTGTCATTTGGTATGGAATGCCTTGTGATTTTTTCTCAAACATAGGACATGATGTATTTGACAAAAGGAACTGCTGTAGGCTTTTAATACTGCAATGTTGACACATTGGGTAGCGGAAATATTCTATAGTGCTATGATTAGGTTTCTTTTTGTGACCGGACTGTGAAATTCACAAGGGTTTCTCAGGTTTTGGTTTGTTTGTTTGTTTTTTCCTCCCCCACTTCGGCGGGACAGAATGTCTAGAGTGGGTGGGAGTTGGGTGTTTCCCTTCTCCCAGGCGGAAGGGTAGGGCCCACTGGAGTTGGTCATTTCCTTTCCCGCAGGTCAGTTAGGTTCTAGTAAAGCCCCAACTAATTAGGCCCAGGATCATTAGTTTCCCTGGAGCGAAGGTCTTATTAAGAACTGACTGCTCTGGGATATTTCAATATGGTGTCTTTTCCCTTTCCCTGCCAGAAGCACCAAAGGATTTTTCTCTGACATTTATGGCAAGAACCTGGTTGAGTTCCTGGAGGTAAATCTTACAGTTGTAGGGGTCCCCGGTGATGGGGTCTCTGTGTTTTTAAACTCAGAGAGTGGTCTGCACTGAGCCTCCAGCAATCCTTCAATTCTAATTCGGGTTTCCCTTCCCCCATGCTGATTTCCCTAGGGTTTCTGCTTAGTCCTCCGTTCAAGTAGGCTGAGACTCCTGTATTCCCCTGTCTGTCTCTCCAATCGTGGGGCCAGAGGTTTGCCCTGTGTCCTCTCCCCCCTTACGGATCAGAGAAGAATTGATTTTTACGTCCGTTCAGCTTTTCCTTGATGGAGTTATGACTGACTCCCAAGCTCCTTACATCGGAATAGGAAACTGGAAATCACATATATTCTTCTAGTGACATTTCTTCTTAAGTTTAAATTGTGCCTGATGCATCAGGGAAATTATTTGAAAATAATACTGGCCTTGGTTGAGCATTGTGCAATAATTCATAGTTAAATGATGGAACTGATCACAACTTATGCTGCAGAAAGTTAAAATGTAACCTTTTGGCTGCAAATATTTTTATCTTATATTTTCAAAAAGAAGACTCCAAGTTAAGCTAAAATGTTAAAAGAATGATGTAAACTGTGCTCACTTCTTTGTTACCAAATATGGCTATTGAAATATTTATCTTAGAAGATTTTTTATGAGTATATTCACCTATAGAATTATCTACATATTTTAATGTGTGGTTTTGAGTGACTGATTAGCTCTTGTATCTGTTTAAAATGTTTTTCATTGTCCAGTTGTTTTAAATTACATGAACCTTTTTTTTTTTTTTAAGATTTTATTTATTTGACAGAGAGAGACAACCAGCGAGAGAGGGAACACAAGCAGGGTGAGTGGCAGAGGAAGAAGCAGGCTCCCAGTGGAGCATGGAGCCTGATGTCGGGCTATATCCCAGGACCCTGGGACCATGCCCTGAGCCGAAGGCAGACGCTTAATGACTGAGCCACCCAGGTGCCACTAAATTACATGTACCTTTATCCACAGAAGTATTACAAATTTTCAAAATAAAGCCTACAAAAAAAATAAAGCCTACAAAAACTTTTCAAAATGAAGACTAGTGAGAAATGATTATGTTAGATGAGGAAAGTTGCTTCAAAATTTCCTTATTGAGTTTCCTCCTGTTATTTTAAAATACACTAGATACATAGGTAAGCAATCAGTTCTTCATAAATACACACAAATATTAGTAGGAAAATGATTTTACCTCTTCATCAACCCATTACTAGTTGTTATAACTATCTGTGGTCACTTGTAATGCATGGGTGGCTCAGGTGGTTAAACTTCCGACTCTTGGTTTCAGCTTAGGTCATAATCTCAGGGTCCTGAGATTGAACCCCAAGTCAGAATCTGTGCTCAGAGGTGAGTCTACTTGAGATTCTCTCCCTCTCCCTCTGCCTTTTCCCCACTCATGCTCCCTCCCTCTCTCTCTCTCTCAAATAAATGAATAAATAAATAAATCTTTTTTTAAAAAATAAAAATATCCTATTCTCAAAAGTATCATATAGCTAGAAAGGAAAAATTTATTTTTTATATATTACAAATAAAATTGGCCTTTTTACCTACAGTCTTTAATTATATGTCAATTAGCATAATTAATTGTAATATACTTAAACATTAAATTTCATTTCAAATGGATGAAAAAATTCTGTGCACATATCTAGATATACAAAGTCTAATTGTTTCAGATTTTAGCACGACGTTTAAAAAAAAAGAACTTTTATCAAAAAAAGTGGAACAGAAATAGATTCACAAAATATGTTTATACCTAATTAGGATTCTTTATCTCTTCCATTAATCTAATTCCATTTTATTGGATAAAAGTTCTATAATAAATTCATCTGTGCATTACAGAAATGATAATGAATGTGATAAAGGAACTTCTTTAGAGACTTGTCATAGGATGTAATTTCTGAATTTTACATTT
Organism: Ailuropoda melanoleuca; assembly: GCF_002007445.2. Lineage (NCBI taxonomy): Eukaryota > Metazoa > Chordata > Mammalia > Carnivora > Ursidae > Ailuropoda > Ailuropoda melanoleuca. The sequence goes on from NC_048218.1 coordinate 18,921,934, forward strand.
TGTTGCACTGTGCAGTGTCACAGATAAAAATGCTTTGAAATTGCTGTTTCTCAGATGATCTTAAAAAACTTAAAAGTTCATGAGTCTACTCTCTGTGACTATTAGATAACAAACATGGTAATACCCTACAAAGAGTAATTAAATGGAGATATAAGATTATCTCTAATGTTAATGTACATTTTCTTTTAATTTTTCCCCAAGCTCTTTAAAAGTGTATGGCTCATTTGACATAAGTGTTTATTTAAAGCATATCATGTAGGATATAAAGAATGCAAATAAGTCAATATATTTAATTTAAACAAGAAGCAGTTGGTCAAAAATATGAGCTTCCTGAACAGATTTCTAATCAACGAAAGAAAAGATAATTCCACTGTTTCCAGATGTCTTGCTATTTAAGTGATTAAAGTGAATAAATGCATATAAACATTATGTATGATGTATATATGATATATAGCACAAATATCCATTTGTTCATTAGTCAGTACTAAATTTAGTTGAATTATAGGATCATGAATGCACATGACTAAATTAAAAGGACTAGGGCATTTTCTTCTAGTTTTTGTTTGTTTGTTTTTTGTTGTTGTTAATATTTATACTTGACAAAATTAACAATACTAAAATATTTAACTTCAAGTTCAGATTTTGATTCTGGGTATATGAGATGTACAGTCTAGAGAGGCTTTAATGTACAAATTTTCAGCATAAGCTGAGTAAATGATGGAACATCAGAAAGTATTAGCTTAGATTACTGCCATAAGGAAAGTCAACCAAAACAAAACAAACAAACAAAAAGAATAACACACCCCCAAACAATGTTTCAGAAGAACTGGATTTCTTTCAAAGATGGTTCAGGAGCTGAGAATAGAGTATTATAAGAGCTTGGTGAAATTTTGAAATTTTTTTTTTATGACACAGCTTATAATTTTTTTCTTTAATTCTTAAAATTATAAACATTAAATTATTTTTTGAATCACATTTAATTCTTATACTTATTAACCCTCTTAAATTGGTGAGGAATCACCAATTTCACAGAAGGAAGAAGGAGTACAAGACAAAAATAGGGGAAGAAGAGACAAAACAGACAAGATCAGGCAAAGGAAAGTAAATGTGGGGTCTACACAGTTGTGTTTTCTTATTCAGTTCATATGTGATGGAACTGCTCAACGTCTCCTTGGATCCTAGAATTCCATGACAGTGGAATGGTCAGGGATAATCCAAAACAGAATAGAATGTCTAATGTCAAAAGGGAAAATAGAACACACTATTATTTAAGGTGCTTTTGTGGATGAAGGATAAAAGTATACTTCTGCTAATTACTCTCAAGAATTTTAAAGGATCTGAGATTTATCCCACTTGTAAGCTAACAAACTAGTGTGCCATAGTTTTATTGATGCTGGCAAAAAGCATGAGTCTGCTGGGCTAATAATAAAGATGGTTTATTATTAATAGCAATAGCTATAACCAGAATACAGAATTTTCTTGTGATGTTTCCCTGAGCCCCTATTTCACAAGGTGACTAAAATGATGTCAGGTGACACCTGGCCGTACATGGGTTGCATTGTAGGAAAGGAATCCTGAATTTAGGAAATTCTAATATTTTAAAATGGGCTTCAAGCAAACCTATCTTACTTTTGGCACTGAAGGAGATGATAGTATACTGAACAATTGAAAAAGAAATCTGTCATTTGCTCTGAAAGGAGATACTGTCTCTGTCCTCCAAGGGTGCTTGGTACAAACCATCTTTGGAAAAAAATAATTTGGAACCAAGGGGCAGTGCCTCTTCTTGCAAGATGTGCCAAAACATGAGAAATCTGTAGAGAATTGTTCCAACATCTACTCCTCCTTTCTATTCTGTCTTGTCTTCTGGCCATGAATATGCCAGTCCATTAGCCACTTGGATTAATCCAACCATCAGAGACTGTGGTAAAATCTATTTTTTTTAAATATATAGCATTTAATTAATGAAGGTTACCCTCCACAGAACTCCAAACAACAGGATCTAGCAATATGAGCTACTGACCTCAAAAATGTTCCACAGAGTCTCAAACCCACCATTTGGACAAATCTCCTAACTCTCAGGGTTACAGCTTAGAAATATAGGTGTCTGTCCCTTTAATATTCTGAAGTGACCTTTCATTTCCTGAGACATTAACACATGTAAAGGTATGGCAATTGCCTAGAATCTGCCTTGTCCCACTAGACAGTTGTGTACCACAGTTCTGTCTTTCATAACAACCCTAGCCAATCAGTTGAGGTTGAACTGAATACTTTCCAGAACAGGAGGGATATCATTGATCACTTCAACTGGAGTCGGAGACAAACTTTATTCCTACTTTCTAATTGAACGACTCCCATTGCAGTGATAACTGTTCACAGTCATTGCATAAATTAGCATTCAATTATCCCTTGGGAAGCTCCATGTAATCTAAGGTAGCCCAATTTGGGAACAACCTTCACATCATCTGAAGGCTACATCATATACTGGTGGTCTTTCATTACATGCCTTAAGGACTCTTCAGAATGTCCTCATGAGGCAAGTCATAAAGTTTTTGGAAGAGGATTCATTGATGCCTGTCCTCCACAAGAACAGTGCCTCTGGGAAAATAAAATGCTGTTTACTATTGCTGGGATTCATCAAGTGAGACCTGCAGCAATTGGAAGATAAAAGTTCATACTGCCTCCAAAGTGGTACTCTGACTGGTTGGCAGACCCATAGAGCCCCTCATTCCTTTCAAATTGGCTTAAATCTTTTGTTTTGTAAGGGACTGGTTAAGAGAGTTGCTTCAGGCTATCCTTTGTACCACAGCACTCAGTGGGTGGCATTCCACCCCAAGAAATGATGAGTGAGAATGTGGCAGACAATTGGAAATACTGGTGTTTTGCATGGAGCCCATCTATCTCCTCTAGACTGTTTCTAGTGGACACCATAGAAAGGTTGAAGAGAATGGTGATCAAATTGTGTTCAGAGCTTTGTGTTGGGGGATGGAAAATCCAGTAGTCAGTGAAAAATTACTGTGGTTTCAACAGTTTTAAAGAGGGTTGCCAATCATTAATTCCCCCCCCTCACTTTTTCCATACCTCTCAGAATCTAAGATGGCCTCTTCCAAGGTCTCTGGTGGGTTACTCCCTAAAAGGTTGTCTTACCTAAAAGGCAATCCATACAATTATTCTCTCCCCTTTAAGTTTCAAGCTTTAGAGCTTTTGCTTTAAATGTGGAAATCCCCATGTAACACTTCTTGTTTTAGTCTATGTTCCATTTATAATCTCATTTTTCTAGATTTACTACATTTCCATTTCCCTTGCGGGCTTATGACTTAGCTGAAATACTACAGGGACCAACAACTACCAAAAACTTGAAGAGAATTCAAGTACTGGCATTATTTTCAAGTTTGGTATTCATTCCTGATGGTGTTATCAGCAGCAGCCCTATCTGAGTAACGGTTGCTAAAGGCAAATCAGAGCAAATAAAAAAGTGCATCAGTGGTAAAGACAGCACATGTGCCATGCGGCTAGAAATTATGCATGTTACAATGAAATGTTGGATCAAAGCAGCAAAGACATATATACACACACATTTCTACTGTGGTGTGTATAATATGGTCTATTTTTGTTTGTTTTTAAAGTTGATAGCAAAATATGACTTCATGATCAAAGTCAAAGAATTTGGAATATTAGGACTTTTGGAATATCATTCAAGTACATGTTTTTTCTTTTTTATTAAAGATTTTATTTATTTATTCAACAGAGATAGAGACAGCCAGCGAGAGAGGAACACAAGCAGGGCGAGTGGGAGAAGAAGAAGCAGGCTCACAGCGGAGGAGCCTGATGTGGGGCTCGATCCCAAAAATGCTGGGATCACGCCCTGAGCCGAAGGCAGACGCTTAACCGCTGTGCCACCCAGGCGCCCCTTTTTAAGTCCATGTTTTATGCGTAAAGAAATTGGGGCTAGGGAAGTGTTGTGATTCTTTGAGGTTATACAATTCTTGATACAGCTTGAACCATAGGTCAGCTACCTTAACCCCCTTGCCAAGATCCATTCTCTGATTTCTAAATGACAGAAGTTCCCCCTATGTTCCCAGCAGTGTTCTAAGTAATTTACAGGTGTTAACTGATTTCATCCTTCAACAATATAAAATAGTTACTAATTGTCTCCATCTATCCATGAGGAAATGGTGGGGCAGGAATGTTGAATGATTTCCCCCCGGGTCTCACCAGAAAGTGGTAACCTCGATCCACAAAGCAGATACTTCAGCCACTCAGTTATGCTCCCTCTTGTGTGCTAATAATGTTTAAACTGAAAGTTGGGGTTTTATTTCAACAATGAAAAAACCTTATTTACTGGCAAAATGACTGGTCATGTGTGCTTTATTTTGCAGATTTTAAGTATTTTCATTCAAATTTTATAGAATCAGATCAGAGGGCGTCACCAAGGGTGTCCTTATCCTATACCAGTGGTTCTCAATGGGAGTGACTGTATCCTCCCTCCTCCCACGGGACATTTGGAAATGTCTGGGGTATTTTTTATTGTAACAGATGGATGGGGTGATGAGGCAGGATGCTACTGATTCTAATATGTTAGAGACCAGATACGCTGCTTAATATCCTGCAATGAATGTATATTACAGCCCCTACAGCAAGGAATTTTTTTTTTTTTTTTTTTTTTTTTTTTTTTTTTTGCTGGTGGTTGAAATCAGTTTTTTTTTTTTTTTTTAAGTTCTATGATTCATTAGTTGTGTATAACACCATGCAACACCTGCCCTCCTTACTACCCATCACCAGCCTATCCAATTCCCCCACCCACCTCAGTTTGTCTTATCTGGCTGAAAATGTCCATAGTGCCGAGGTTGAGAAATCCTGTGCTGGACCTAGTTTGGCAGTGCTGCTTTAGGTCACTCTAAGACTCTCACACTCTATAATGAGTATACAGGTCAGAGGAATCTTTGCGAAGATAGTTTGTATGTGTGTTTCGTAGGGATGGAATAAAGATGACTAGAGAGGAGGGAAACCACACACACACACACACACACACACATACACACGNACACACACACACACACACACACACACACACACACAAAGTGGATTCCTCTAATTTCTCTGTTTTCCCCCCATTTTAAAATCAAACATACTTATCTTTATGTTTAGCGTTCTGTTTTCAATAGAACATGTCTGAAGTCACTATTTTTCTGCAATTGCTATAGCATAAGACTCAATTATATGGAAGTCTCTTTTTCTATCCATATCCAAGCTTTGCAATTTGTTTTTCTTATCTGTAACTGTATTATGTGATAGGCACTGTTTTGTTATTGTCCATGTATTTTTGAAACACAGACGCTCTCCGCTCAGGCCTACACCCTCCAAACAAGTGTGCAGGCAGAACCTCTGTACTTCCGAGGAACACTCAAAGATCAAACAGAGGAAGTTGACTTCAGCCAATGACTTTACATGTATATCTATATTTTTAGCTTAAATTTGAAGACCATTTTATTGGTATCCTAGAAGGGGAGATAAAACGGGGCAGTGCTTTTGCGAAAAATGATAATGAAAAGAAAATTCATCTGGATAGAGCAGATGGAAGTCTTTCTAGTTTGTATGCTTTGTATGTCAGGACACTGGAGAAAACGTGCTATTTTTTCATTTCTAATATTGAAATTTTGGAGGGTTTTGTAAGGATTTGTATTGTATCTATTTATACACACTCATAGCACGTAAGCTTAAAAATGTGGTCTTCTTAAGACTTCAATTTAACTACATATGCAAATTGTTTCTCAACTTAAAATACATAGAAAAGTACCTGTGGATAGTGTGGCAGGTGATGGGGGCCCAGAAGGAATAATGGCAAGGATACTGAANGCAAGAATACTGAGAAAGAGCTGGGAAGTTCACAAATGCAAACTTAATTCTTAGGGAGTGCAAGTAAAAAGGAAAAGTTGAGAATTTTACAAACCTTTTATAGCTTGATGAGGATTTAAAAATAGTGATGCTTATAAGTATTATCATCAAAATCCTTCAGTAACCTGAAAAAATGACCGCGTATGCTGATCTGACCTTGGTTTTGTAAGTGCAGAGATTTTCATCCTGTCATTATATATAATTGATTATACTACAATGTTAAAAAAAATAACATGGTTTATTCAAACAGTTTAATCAAACAGTCAATCAACAGGGATGGAAGTGAGAAAGCCTTTCCATTCATTTCCAGAAGGATTGTGAAAGAAGTGTTTTCAATTTTCACTGTACTTGGAGTTTGGAGTTGCATTCATTTATGATACTGTCATAAAAGAAAGTTTTTCCCAGGTAATTTCCTACTGCAGAAACAGTGTTTTTGGATAGAGCCACACCTCATGTGGAGATTTGGTCTTACTTGGTTAGAGGGTGGTTACACTCCATCCGAGTGGAGTAGGACTAATCCTGTTTTCATAATGAATTCCCCTTCGAGAAATAATACAATTTTCTTGAGAAATAGTGCAATTTTAAGATTATATTATTCATTTGTGAAACATAGGGAGAAAAATTTTGTCACCCTATGGGATTTTCCCCGTATTATGTAATTTTCTTTCTATTGCTAATATTTGCCCTCTTATGTTCCCTTCTGAACAAAAGATAACCAGGTTCTGTGAGGGAGATGTTGACAAGACCAAAACAAGAAAAATCTCAGCCTCTAATTTGTCATGTCCTGGCTGATAGTACGTAATGCTCTCAAATTAGGTAATTTGAGAAGTGTCTAATAAAGGGACTATTTACAACAATGTGAAAAGAATGTAGGAAAACCCCAGGCAACTGGCAAGTATGTGTGAGGACAGAAAGTGGGGTGCTGGGTTGTGACTTACAACATTTAGGCTTGATTGAACAAGAAGAGGGATGGTTGGCTCTCAAAACATGAAAAAGAGTGCCATCTGGAGAGGCTGACCTTTCTCTAGCCAGGATCTTAGTCTTTTTGGGTTGCTATAAGAAAGATATTGTAAACTGAGTGGCATAAACAACAAATATTTCTTTTGGTTCTGGAAGCTGGAATTCAAAGATCAGGGTGCCAACCTGGTCAGGTTCTTGGTGAGGGCTGTCCTCCTGGTTATGTCCTGATATGGCCTTTCCTTAGTGCATGCATGCAGAATGAGAGAGAGAGAGAGAGAGCTACCATTTCTTCTTCTTTTTTTTTCATAAGGGTTCTAATCTTATCATGAGGGTGCCACCATGATGACCTAACAACGTGCCAAAGACCCCACCTCCTACATCATTACATTTTGGATTAAGATTTCAACATATGAATTTGGGGATGCGGGGGTGGGGGCAAGGAGACAAACATTTAGCCCACTGCAGCCAACTAGTGTAAATTCTATGGGGGGGGGGTTACTCACTCTCCTCCTTCATTTTGATCTTACTATTGGCTGAAACCGATCAGCAGCCACAGTGCAAAGGATCCTTTACTCCAGTTCAGGAGCAGAGAGCAGGATAGCAGAGAGTGGAGTAAATCTGCTGGAATCAATGAGAGCTAGCAGAACCCCAGAGACAAGCCATCCCCATGGAAAATGAGCTATGTGGTTGTGTTCTCCAGTTATGGTACTCAGTTACGAGGAATCTATTGAAGGCTACTCGATGTAGCAGANTAGCAGGAGAGGCAATTTTCTGTGGCACATAAAATGAAAAAGTAACTGCTGACCTTTTATGCTTGCACGTCTACAGAACCCCCAAAGCTCACATGCCTTAAACTAAGTTTATCTTTCCCTCCAAAATGCCTGTTTCTCATCTTGAATTGTATTTCTCATCAAATCACATTTCAGTCTAGAATATGGCCCACACCAGAGACTTAAGATTTTCCTCAGTTCTTTTTTTTCACTGTTTTTGTTCATCCAATTATTAAATATAATCAATTCTACCACCTAGGTATTCACTACTCTGTAACTCTCTTAGGAATGTTAACTTTATCTTCTGTGTTACTTCAGGACACTCTCATCTCTTAATTGGATAAGATTAACTTGTTTCAGAGCCTTCTGTCTTCATTTTAATGCATTTTCTCAACAAAACCAAAACTTAGAAGTACATAGCTAAGCACTTATTTGCCTGTTTAAAACCCTTCATTATCTTTCCCTGGTCAAGAAAAAAATTAAAACGTTAATCATGTGTCTGCTTCCTTCTTTCTTCCCTCCCCTGGGTCCATTTCTCCACTTCACTTCTTGTCTTCTTTCGGTCGTTTTAATCCTCACATTCTCATACGCATCCTAAAATCTCTCTGAATGTAAAAGTTAGCTCCTGGTGAGAAAGCAGTCTGTCATTTTTTCCCCTCTCTCTGTCAAACATCCTGTTTCTTGGTTGCTGCTTCAATACTTTCCTTCAGTTATGGT
>NC_048218.1:18930372-18952400 GCF_002007445.2 Ailuropoda melanoleuca
CACCACATGGGTCTTTAAACCCCATGGTGAGTGACACAGGTGGAAATTCCAGTAGAGTTGACCTGGAAATCTGAGTACACTAAAAGTTTTGCTATCCAGATGACGAAGAGAAAAATACCCATGTAACAAGTGTAAATTGTGGCTCCAGAAGGTTCAGTGGCAAGGATCGACACTCACCTAATCAGTCCACCGGTTTTTCCTTTTGTGTTGAGGAAACACACATATTCCAGGTATGCCATTATGCTTCCTTTGCCTGGCAACTTGTTTCTTCACATAGGAACATTCCATTCCCTACCAACTGCTTTTCCCCTGCCACTGCCACAACTTTTCACACATTTTGTGTATCAATAGCTGGGGGCATGGGTAGGGAGAAAAAGGGAGCAATTTTGCCTCAGTTAGGTATCATCGACAATGTTAAGGTTAGCTTCAAAAAGGAAGTAGCAGAGAAGAGTTAATGCTAGATGTAAGATTCTATTCCCTCTTGTCTTGAGAAACTTCCTGAATAATACGTACAGAAAGTATGCTAAAGTCACCCACCTCTATATATGTCAGTGAGCAGAGTAGGTAAAGCTCAGGAGGCAAAGATATAGAAGATGTGGAAGATTTAGAGATGATTATGAACAGAAATTATCCTTTGCCTACCTATGCCAGAATATTCTATTTCAAAAACAAAACAAAACTAGTCCAATTAAAATACCTGGTTGAATTCTTTCCTTGGAGGGATCCATAAAATATAGCTTCAAGTACATTCTAAAGCTATATGTGCCTTTTGGAATTCTGTGAAAACTTTACTTGAATCTGTTTAAACCATGTCATATTTTTAGGGAGTGTTTCAGGAATTTCTAAAACGCGCATTTTGATAAGATGTAAAATCAAATATATCTTTCCCCAAATGACACAGAACTCATTCAACCATTGCCCAATTGCTCTTCCGTACTTTGCACATCCAGCTGTTTCCAGAAGAAACTATCCCTGATGATACCTTGAATTTGGCCCAGCGAAACTGATTTTAAACTTCTGACTCCAGAACTACATAATAGTAAATGTTTATTGTTTAAGTCACTAATTTGTAGTAAATTTTTACAGCAACAAAGAGAATTAATACATCTTACCTTATAAATTTCATTATATTTTTGCAAAATTTTATATTACATTTTCTGTTATTTTCTTGTTTGCTCATACAAGTTTATTGATATCTGGGATATAACTCACATAAAAATTTTAGATATGGCAACTATCTTCTTTTCTGCCATCAGCTATCAGTTATTGTTATTCATGGAATCTTTTATTGAACATGACTTCTGATAGAATCGTAATTATTTTTGTTTTGGGGTTTATACTTTTGAACATATTTTCCAGGAAGTCATCTTCCTTAGTTCGCAAGGAGCCTCTATTTGCCTTTGCTAACTATATAGTTTTACTTTCACACTGAAGTCTATAACCATCTAGAGACCAAATTTATATTTTGTGTTAGGTAAAGGCACATTTTTATTTTCCCTCTTAAACCAGGTCCATTTTCCCAGCATTACTATGTATTCCATCCACAATTTTTAGTGATGCCACCATTATTAGCTATTAATTTTACATATATGTGTATACATATAGTTATTATGTATGTTATCTGTCTTTGTGATTTGTACTTTTCTCACTATGTTTTTCTATTTTTGAATTGATATTGTATTAATCTTTTTAAATTTTTATTTGTATCGTGATTTCTCTTACGTCTCATACTCAGAGTTATCTATTAAATTCCTCACATACCCTGGCACCTCCAAGTCCATTTAACAATAACAAAAATAATTTTTAAAAGCTGCCTATTTGGTTTCTACTGAAACATGAGCCAGATAGTGAGCTGCATATGAGAAATAGTGGTATTTCACTTGCCTCAAACAGGGGAAGGAACAAAAAAGGTGTGGGGTGTATGCGTTTGTTTAACTAGATACTTTAGTTACAAATTTTGTTATCTGAAGATATTTTGCAATTTCTGTGTGAATGGGCATTATATACTACCCAATAGTGATGGGATCATTTGAGAAATGATGATAATATGGCCCAGGAAGTTTGTACAATTTGAATCTCATTTTATGTGAATGAAGTTGCTAAAATATCAAAAATAAAAATTGAGTTTCAAACTGAGAATTAGCCTTTTTATTTTCCAAATAACCCAGAGTTTCATGTATGAGTTGCAGAAAAGGTTTTATGTTCATTAGCTCAAAAATTGAAACAAACTCATCCCTGTCACAAGAACATCTTTGGATATTCACAGTTCCAGAAATAACATCTATGACTTCAGACCAAGTTATTCTTCTAACACTAAAAGCACATATATTATTTATAAAAGTTTTTACCTGATAATGTCAAAAAATCCCTAATCCTGTCTATATGTGATATAGCTTAATATCTGTTCTCTCTAAATCAGTCTTTCATGCTTCCTTCCCTAACTCTTCCCACTGTGTTCTACACTTTTTCATAAAACACAAACCTGGTAATATCTCAAAAGAATCTCAAATAGCCCTCGTGCTTCCCATTGCTCTTAGGCTAAAGATCTACGTTTTTGGCAGGACTGCAAAAGTCTTGCATACGCTGGTTTCTCATCCTCGGCTTCATTTTATTCCACACACCCATTTTTCTTCATGAAAACCTACCCTCCTGCAATTCTTGGAATAAGGGAAGTACTTACCCAGTGCCTCCCATCCCCCACCCACACATTGGCAAAGGTCTCACGTTCAAAGGTTGAATACGTGTGTCTAGTATTTTCCTTCAGTTATGCCAAACCTAAGCATCAGACAACTAGTAGAAAGGTCCGAACCGTGACCTCAGTTGTGGATTGTTGGGCTACATCTGTGTGAACTTACGAAAGCCTGTAGTACAGAGCTGACCACCTCAGCACTGGCGGACATAGTGTGGAATGGAAAAATAGTACGTGGTACAAAAGCTCTTCCAAATAACAGGGATAATAACAGTATTTACAACATATTATTGCTGTGAGGATTAAATGAATTGATAATGACAGCGTGTGTAAAGCAACACCTGCCTTGTTATTCAGTCAGCGGTAGAAGTTCTCATTATATAACTTGCCGTTTTCTTCTTGCGTGTTTGTTTCTTTTTTAATGTGTACTTCATTTTTTAAAATTCTGGACATTAAGACATTGCATATTCTCTATATAGCCAATTTTAGCAGTACCAGGGCTTGAAGAATACATTTTTGTCAACTGATATAAAATGAAATTTCTGCCCTTTAGCAAATTGCCACAGATATCAATTCACTTCTGAAATACCTACAGGCATATGTCACTTCATTGTGCTTCACTTTGTTATGCTTTGCACATATTGCATATTTTGCAAATTGAAGGCTCATGGCAACTCTGTGTCAAGCAAGTCCTATCGGCACCATTTTTCTGACAATATTTGCTCACTTCTTGTCTCTGCCACATTTTGGTAATTCTCATAGTGTCTCAAACTTATTATATTAGTTACGGTGATCTGTGATCAGTGATCTTTGATGTTACTATTGCTATTGTTTTAGGGGCACCATGAATGACACCCGTGTAAAATGGCAAACTATTAAGTGTATGTGTGTTCTGAGTGCTGTACTGACTGTTCCAATTTCTATCCCTTTCCTCAGGCCTCCCTATTCTCTGAGACACAACAATATTGAAATTAGGCCCATTAATATCCTATAATGGCCTCTAAGTGTTCAAGTGAAAGGAAGAAAAGTACATAGCTAACTTTAAATCAAAAGCTAGAAATGAGTGAGCTTGGTGTAGAAGGTAAGTTGATAGCCAAGATAGGCCAAAAAGTAGGCCTCTTGTGCCAAACAGTTAGCTAAGTTGTGAATGCAAAGGGAAGGTTCTTGAAGGAAACTAGAATGCTACTCCAGTAAACACATGAATGATATGAAAGCAAAAGAACCCTACTGCTGACATGGAGAAAGTTTGAGTGGCCTGGACAGAAGATCAAGCCAGCCACAACACTCCTGTAAGTCAAAGCCTAATCCAGAGCAAGGCCCTGACTTTATTCAATTCTTTGAGGAGTGAAAGAGGTGAGGAGGCTGCAGAAGAAAAGTTGGAAGCTAGCAGAGGTGGGTTCAATGAGGTTGCAAGAAAGAAGCTTTCTCCATAACATGAAAGTACAAGGTAGAAAAAGCAAGTGCTGAGGTAAGGCTGTGCTAAGTTATCCGGAAGATCTCACTAAGATGCAGTGATTAATGAAGGTGGTTACACCAAACAACAGATTTTCAATGTAGACAAAATCCTAGATGGCATTTAGAATTTTTATAGCTAGAGAGGAGAAGTCAATGACTGACTCCAAAGGACAGGGTGACTCTCTTGTTAGGGGCTAATACAACTGATGACTTTAAGTTGAAGCTGATGCTCTTTTCTTATTCTGAAAATCCTAGGCCCTTAAGCTAAATATATCCTACCTGTGCTCTGTGGAACAACAAAGCCTGGTTGATAGCACATCTGTTTATAACATGGATTACTGAATATTTTAAGCCCATTATTGAGAACTGCTTCTCTGAAAAAAAAAAGATTATTTTCAAAATACTACTGTTCATTGACAATGCACCTTGTTACCGAAGAGCTCTGATGAAGATGTGCAATGAGGTGAGTGTTGTTCTCATGCCTGCCCCATCCACCTGCACCATCCATTCGCAGCTCATGGGTCAGGAGTCATTTTGACTTTTAAGTCTTTCTATTTGAGAAACACATTTTGTTAGGCTATCGTTGGCATATATAGGGATGGATCTGGGCAACGTAAATTGAAAAGCTTCTGGAAAGGATTTGCTATTCTGGATGCCATTAGGAACCTTTTCGATTCATGGGACAAGTTCAAAATATTAACATAAACAGGAGTTTTGAAGAAGTTGATTCCAACCCTTATGGTTGACTTTGAGGGGTTCAAGACTTCAGTGGAGACAGTAGCTACAAATGTGGTGGAAGTACCAAGAGAATTAGGATTAGAAGTGGAGCCTGAAGATGGGACTGAATTGCTGCAACCTTATAATAAAACTAGAATAGATGAGGAGCTGCTTCTTATGGACACACAAAGAAAGTGGTTTCTTGAGATAGAATCTACTCCTGGTGAAAGTGCTCTGAAGATTGTCGGAATGATAGCAAAAGACCTAAATATTACAGAAACTTAGATGATAAAGCAGTGGCAAGGTTTGAGAGGATTGACTTCTATTTTGAAAGAAGTTCCCCTGTGGGTAAAATGCCATCAAGCAACATTGAGTGCTACAGAGATATGGTTCATGAAAGGAAGAATTAATTGATGCCAAAAACTTCATTGTTGTTTTATTTTAAGAATTGCCACAGCCACCCCAGCCTTCAGCACCCACTACCTTGGTCAGCAGCCATCAACATTAAGGCAAGACCCTCCACCCACAAAGAGATTATGACTCACTGAAAGCTAACGTTTTTTAGCAATAAATGACAACTAGCATTTTTTAGCAATGAAATGTTTTTAAATTAAGGCATGAGCATTATTTTTTAGACATTGCATACTTAATAAAGTACAGTATAATGTAAACATAACTTTTAAATGCACTGGGAAACTAAAATGTTAATTTGACTTTTTTATAGCAATATTCACATTACCATGGTGGTCAGAAACATTTCTGNAATAACAGTATTTACAACATATTATTGCTGTGAGGATTAAATGAATTGATAATGACAGCGTGTGTAAAGCAACACCTGCCTTGTTATTCAGTCAGCGGTAGAAGTTCTCATTATATAACTTGCCGTTTTCTTCTTGCGTGTTTGTTTCTTTTTTAATGTGTACTTCATTTTTTAAAATTCTGGACATTAAGACATTGCATATTCTCTATATAGCCAATTTTAGCAGTACCAGGGCTTGAAGAATACATTTTTGTCAACTGATATAAAATGAAATTTCTGCCCTTTAGCAAATTGCCACAGATATCAATTCACTTCTGAAATACCTACAGGCATATGTCACTTCATTGTGCTTCACTTTGTTATGCTTTGCACATATTGCATATTTTGCAAATTGAAGGCTCATGGCAACTCTGTGTCAAGCAAGTCCTATCGGCACCATTTTTCTGACAATATTTGCTCACTTCTTGTCTCTGCCACATTTTGGTAATTCTCATAGTGTCTCAAACTTATTATATTAGTTACGGTGATCTGTGATCAGTGATCTTTGATGTTACTATTGCTATTGTTTTAGGGGCACCATGAATGACACCCGTGTAAAATGGCAAACTATTAAGTGTATGTGTGTTCTGAGTGCTGTACTGACTGTTCCAATTTCTATCCCTTTCCTCAGGCCTCCCTATTCTCTGAGACACAACAATATTGAAATTAGGCCCATTAATATCCTATAACGGCCTCTAAGTGTTCAAGTGAAAGGAAGAAAAGTACATAGCTAACTTTAAATCAAAAGCTAGAAATGAGTGAGCTTGGTGTAGAAGGTAAGTTGATAGCCAAGATAGGCCAAAAAGTAGGCCTCTTGTGCCAAACAGTTAGCTAAGTTGTGAATGCAAAGGGAAGGTTCTTGAAGGAAACTAGAATGCTACTCCAGTAAACACATGAATGATATGAAAGCAAAAGAACCCTACTGCTGACATGGAGAAAGTTTGAGTGGCCTGGACAGAAGATCAAGCCAGCCACAACACTCCTGTAAGTCAAAGCCTAATCCAGAGCAAGGCCCTGACTTTATTCAATTCTTTGAGGAGTGAAAGAGGTGAGGAGGCTGCAGAAGAAAAGTTGGAAGCTAGCAGAGGTGGGTTCATGAGGTTGCAAGAAAGAAGCTTTCTCCATAACATGAAAGTACAAGGTAGAAAAAGCAAGTGCTGAGGTAAGGCTGTGCTAAGTTATCCGGAAGATCTCACTAAGATACAGTGATTAATGAAGGTGGTTACACCAAACAACAGATTTTCAATGTAGACAAAATCCTAGATGGCATTTAGAATTTTTATAGCTAGAGAGGAGAAGTCAATGACTGACTCCAAAGGACAGGGTGACTCTCTTGTTAGGGGCTAATACAACTGATGACTTTAAGTTGAAGCTGATGCTCTTTTCTTATTCTGAAAATCCTAGGCCCTTAAGCTAAATATATCCTACCTGTGCTCTGTGGAACAACAAAGCCTGGTTGATAGCATATCTGTTTATAACATGGATTACTGAATATTTTAAGCCCATTATTGAGAACTGCTTCTCTGAAAAAAAAAAGATTATTTTCAAAATACTACTGTTCATTGACAATGCACCTTGTTACCGAAGAGCTCTGATGAAGATGTGCAATGAGGTGAGTGTTGTTCTCATGCCTGCCCCATCCACCTGCACCATCCATTCGCAGCTCATGGGTCAGGAGTCATTTTGACTTTTAAGTCTTTCTATTTGAGAAACACATTTTGTTAGGCTATCGTTGGCATACATAGGGATGGATCTGGGCAACGTAAATTGAAAAGCTTCTGGAAAGGATTTGCTATTCTGGATGCCATTAGGAACCTTTTCGATTCATGGGACAAGTTCAAAATATTAACATAAACAGGAGTTTTGAAGAAGTTGATTCCAACCCTTATGGTTGACTTTGAGGGGTTCAAGACTTCAGTGGAGACAGTAGCTACAAATGTGGTGGAAGTACCAAGAGAATTAGGATTAGAAGTGGAGCCTGAAGATGGGACTGAATTGCTGCAACCTTATAATAAAACTAGAATAGATGAGGAGCTGCTTCTTATGGACACACAAAGAAAGTGGTTTCTTGAGATAGAATCTACTCCTGGTGAAAGTGCTCTGAAGATTGTCGGAATGATAGCAAAAGACCTAAATATTACAGAAACTTAGATGATAAAGCAGTGGCAAGGTTTGAGAGGATTGACTTCTATTTTGAAAGAAGTTCCCCTGTGGGTAAAATGCCATCAAGCAACATTGAGTGCTACAGAGATATGGTTCATGAAAGGAAGAATTAATTGATGCCAAAAACTTCATTGTTGTTTTATTTTAAGAATTGCCACAGCCACCCCAGCCTTCAGCACCCACTACCTTGGTCAGCAGCCATCAACATTAAGGCAAGACCCTCCACCCACAAAGAGATTATGACTCACTGAAAGCTAACGTTTTTTAGCAATAAATGACGACTAGCATTTTTTAGCAATGAAATGTTTTTAAATTAAGGCATGAGCATTATTTTTTAGACATTGCATACTTAATAAAGTACAGTATAATGTAAACATAACTTTTAAATGCACTGGGAAACTAAAATGTTAATTTGACTTTTTTATAGCAATATTCACATTACCATGGTGGTCAGAAACATTTCTGGGGGCGCCTGGGTGGCAGAGCGGTTAAGCGTCTGCCTTCAGCTCAGGGCATGATCCTGGCGTTCTGGGATCGAGCCCCACGTCAGGCTCTTCTGCTATGAGCCTGCTTCTTCCTCTCCCACTCCCCCTGCTTGTGTTCCCTCTCTCGCTAGCTGTCTCTATCTCTGTCAAATAAATAAATAAAATCTTAAAAAAAAAAAAAGAAACATTTCTGAAGCATGCCTATGTTTTGATCCATTGATTCCCTAATTTATTTCATTGCCAATGTTAGGTTGCAATAGATCGTTGTGGGATTTTTTTCTTTTCTTTTTCTTTCTTTCCTTTCTTTCTTTCTTTCTTTCTTTCTTTTTTCTTTTCTTTTCTTTTCTTTTTAAGAATTTTCTTTTCTTTTTTAAGTAATNTTTCTTTCTTTCTTTCTTTCTTTCTTTCTTTCTTTCTTTTCTTTTCTTTTCTTTTCTTTTCTTTTCTTTTCTTTTCAAGAATTGCCATGAGTATTACTTGAGCTTTAATCTTCCAAATATATTTTGATCCAGTTTGACAAATATCATTATTTGGAAATATTGAGTTTACACTTAGTCCTGGGTAATTGCTATTTTGTCATTACCAACTCTTCCTGTTCATAAACATAGTGCATCTTTTGTTTTAACTGGAAGGTTTTTAATACACTACAATAAAATATTCTAATCTTTTCTATAAATAGATCACTTGAGTTTCTGGTCCCAGTAGTCTAACTCACATGTATTTTGTCACTGCAGTGCTATAGCTTGCACTGAGGGCTCTGTTTCCAAGACATGGGAATGGAGCAGGTACAGTACAACTCTGAGATGCTCACTTTAATTGGTCTGGATACTAAGCTGCCCTGCCTACTTTTATTCTTGTGATTAAAAGAATAAAATCCATTCCATAGGACTGATTTCTTGTTTGTTTTTGTCTTTACTTTCAAGGTCTTATTGAACTGAACCAATTCTCTCTTTAATTTACGAATTTAATTCTTAATTTAACTAGCTAAATTTAATGCTTTTCTCTCTTCATAAGCAATAGAATCCCTCTCTTAATCAATACTCCCCTCAATAGTAACCTTTCACTAACATTCTGGTAATTGCTTTAGTTCCCTTTTTATTCTGCCTATTTTGGAAAATAATCTTATCCTGTAATTTGCACCAAAGAATATGAGATAAAAGGTAGAGATGGGACAAAGAAATGAGAGGGTATGTGGATAACACACTGTCATGTTTTTTATCAATTTCTCCTCACATAAATTCCAATCAAGCCAGGTTTCTAAGTTTTCAGGTCTTACTTATTAGTGGTGTAAGTTATTGACTTTGCTTGGTTAGTTTAGCTGTGTTGAAAAAGTAGTTTAAGACCCTCTTACCTGTAACAATTTGTCATACAGGGCTCCTATTTTCAGTACAGTTTGTAAAAGTAGGTCAAGCAAACACCATTCCTCTTTGGTTTAGCAAGGGACTACTTAGAGTCTTCCTTATATTATTTTTCCCCAACTCTGTAGAGTTTTGAAATCCTGCCTCAATTCCAGACTTTTGCCTCTACAGTGAATTGTTCTGATAAGATTCAGTGCCACTGAAATCGAGAATTTTTCTTGAGAGTAAAACATGTCAAAATTCATTTTGTTTTCTAGTGTGCCTCTTTCATTTTCAATATGAAATCAAAACAATGTTATCTCCTCCAGGGAAAGGGAATGACACAAATTGATAACCTATTCTTTGAAAAATATTGGAGAGAAAGAAGAGGGGTCTTTTCTATGACCATTCTAAGCTTCATTCTTAGAAGTCTGAGTCAATAAACTATAATGAATCTGTTAAACAGATCTGTTAACCCTTTGGGTGAAGCTGCAGTGCACTTATATAATGTTAGTAAAAGATAATCTCACATAAAAACAAAAAAATATGCTTCTATTTTCTTCTACATGTTAGCAGATTGGTCAGTAGCCATAAGCATAATCATTCAATTATTTCAAAGAATAAATATTCTACTCAATAACGATGTAGAGAAATTCTACGCATTTATATATAGTATCATTCCTTTCTTGGGTAGGATTCATTTTCACTAAGTAGGCAGTCTGAGGAAGTGAAAAGAAGAAAGTATACAGATGATTTTGAAATTACTGTGTACATGGTTAGCTCTTAGAAGCTTATCTTTATAACACTTTCCACAAAAAATCTAACTCCTTTATATTAGGAACATGGCTAAGTGTGGTGGATCAGTGAAGGTTCAATGAGAGATTTGACCTGAGGCAATTGTGGGAGCCAGTTAAGCAGTCTCTAAAGAGGTTGTCTTCCTGGGATTGATGCTAACACTTAAAAACCACACGGCAAGCAGTCGGGTTAGGCAGAGAGATGTATGGCTGGCAAGAACAAGTTGGAAACTATGAGCATGAGCTACAGCCCCCAGAGAGAGACTAAAACGCTTGTCAGTTCTCATTGCTTCTGACTTTAGTAGATTGAAGTCCCTGAAGAAATCCAGGCCCTTTATCGTGGAGTCAACACACACTCACACACGCACACACACACACGCAGCCCAGCATTTGGAAGAGCTGGAAAAAGAAATCCAATACTATAAGACTTAGTAGTTAATGATAAAATGTGACTAGTTTCTATATGTTTTAGCATGTCTTTCCCAACTAAATTGAATGACTATAAAAGAAATCATATTTGCCATTAGAAAAAGTTGCTTAAAAACAGATTTATAGGATTGTTTGCATCATTGCCCTCTCACTTTCCAGTTGGATAGCATCCCGTGTATTTTATTCTTTAATTTTTGTAAGCTCTACTGGTGTGCAAAATAGGTTAAAATATTAGTATTCCAATCCCTGTGGCATTTGAATTTTGAGTTTAGTTTTTCATCATGTATCAGGGCCAAAAGAAGGCATAAAAGTAGAGATCAGACAACGTGTTTTTTCCTTAGGTATTGGTTTGCACATTCATTGTTTGCTTTTCAGTTCAATGGAGTATTTTACTTTTTAATGGCTCAATTCACTGTTGTTTCAAAAGACAATCTATAGAAGACACGAGGATGTTTTGTTATTTTTCCCATCAAAAATTGATGTAAAGGGCTAACGTGTTGTTTCTATAATATGTATTATGATTTGTCTTGTCTACTTCTTGGTTTCATAAACCACAGGCATTAAAACTGAAAACTTAAGATTATTTAAAAGTACTTGTTCAGAATGTATGTAGTAGAGGTGGTGGAAGCTGCGAAAATATTTTACATGTGAATAAAAGACCAAAAGTAGTACATATTTTCCCTATTATTAGTGTTCCTATGAAAACTTTCATAAGTCATAATGATGTAAAGTGAAAAGGCAATTACTATTAATTTATATGGAAAAGTTTTTTAGCATCTCCAGACCCAAAAATAACTTCTCTCAAGCTTTTGTGATACCTTAGGACCCATTTTGCTAAAACTAGCCATTAAGCAGTGAAGAAATCCTACAAAAGTAGAAATAAGGTGAATGCAAATTAAAGCCAAAAATATCTACCAAATATCTTCTAGAGTGACTATTGTTAAAATGTACAAATACTTGCAGCAAACGAAACTCTTATATACTGCTAGGAGTATAAAATTGTATAACACTTTGGAAAACAATCTGTCAGTGTCTTAAATAATTTAAACATACTCTTCCCATGTGACCCAGTCTTTCCACTCCTAGATACTTATCCAAAAGAAATGAAAACATGTGTCCACACAAGGACATGTACATGATTATTTACAACAGCAAGCTTCACAATAGTAAAAAACTAGAAATAAACTGAATGTCCATCGACATATAAACAGATGAATAAAATGTAGTATGTCTTTCAATGAAATATTTCTCAGAAACAAAAGGAAACAAATTACTGATAAACACAAAAACAGGGATGAATCTCAAAATCATAGTGAATAAAAGCAAGCAGGAACAAAATAGTGCATACAAAATTCAAATTAATCCAGAGTGACCAAAAGCACGGAAGACATTGCTGAGTCCAGGGGTGGAAGGAAAGATGTATTGCAAAAAATCATGAGAAATGTGTGTGTGTAGAGGGGTGGGTGACGAAAATGTACTGACTCTTGATCGTTTTGGTGACTGCAGAGGTTTGCAACATTGTCATAATTCATTGAATTGTACATCTGAAATGGATCAATGTTATTGTGCATAAAATATTCAATAAAATCAATGTGTAACAGATAAACTGAACTCCTGATGGAACTTTTGGTAACTGTCCACAGTCCTAGTATTATTTTAACAAGATTCATTAATGTATTGGATTGATCTATTAAGAAGTATGGTAGCACTTAGCAAGAATCAGCAGAATTCCAAGTTTTATTCAAATTTCAAAGATTGCTTAAATGCTGAATTGACTAAAGAGAAGCAACACTGTACATTAAATTCTCAAAAGGAATTCATTTGAATCATCCACTTCTCAGTGCTCCAATGGTCTTAGGGATTTTGTGAAAAAAATGAGAAAAATTGCTACAATCATATATGGAAATGGACATCATTTATGCTTTTAAAACAAAGTGACTGTGTTGTTATTATTTGTTAATTTATTTGATACAATTTTTATACATCAATTATCTTTTCCTGTTCTTTCTTCCTATTATACTTTTGCCATCTCCAAAGTATCTGTTGGAAGATTTACTGTTTCCTACTCTCAAAAATATCACTATAAAATTTAAGTTAAATTGAGCATGCTCTGAACTTTGAATGGTATTAAAATTTCTAAAATTATTGAAATATTTTGGTCATTTAAACTGATGAAAATAAAAAGATAAGAACTAAATAGATCCACTGTATTCAGAAGGAAAGTATCTAATAATCTTTGAATTTTAAAATCTTACATATATCAAATGTTTTAATAAGAAAAGGGGATTTCAGAATATTTACCCATTCTAAAATAGCCAGGAACAATAAGAAGTTAAATAAAATTGATGGTGGGAGGAAAACAGAAAGCATAGGGCTTAAAACAATTTTATTTTGTTGTATAAATTATTAATATCTGGGAAGATTTGCCATATTAAAAAAGGAAATTCATTAAAATGAATAAACTCAACTACATGAACTCCATATTCTCCAAAGGGAAAAAATATGGACTATTAAAAGAATATTTTAATAGTTTCCTGGGGTTGCCATAAGAAAGAAGCATGAACTAGGTAGCTTATGCAACAGAAATGTGTGGCTTCACAGTTCCGAAGGCTAAAAATTAGAAGTCCAAAATCAAAGTGTAGGCAGGGTTGCCTCATTCTGAGGGTTGTGAGGGAGAATCTGTTCCATGCCTTTCCTGGTTTCTGGTAGCTTCAAGAGTTTCTTAACTTGTAGATGCTTCTCTGTGTCTTCACATTACCTTCCCTCTTTACATCTCTCTCTGTGTCCCAAATTTCTCCTTTTTATAAGGACACCAGTCTTTTTGGATCAGGGCCAACTTTAATGACTTTGTCTTAACTTGATCAGATACAAAGATCTTATTTCCAAATAAGATCACGTTCACAGGTACTGAGGGTTAGGATTTCATCATCTTTGGTGGGGGTGGGGGGCACAATTCAATCCATAACAAGTATTTTGAGTATCACTGCAAAATAATTAAAGATCTATTCAGGAAAGAAAAAAAAATGAGATTATTTAGCACCATTACGATATTGTTTTCTCTAGCCAAATTAGATTACATTCTCAGGTTTTAAAATAGCATGTGCAGTTGCAGTCTCTGGAATGTGGGAAAGATGGTCAAAACTAGGTAAGAGTGGGGGTGCCTGGGTGGCTCAGTAGTTAAGCGTCTGCCTTCGGCTCAGGGCATGATCTTTGGAGTTCTGGGATCAAGCCCCATGTCAGGCTCCTCCACTGGGAGCCTGCTTCTTCCTCTCTTACTCCCCCTGCCTGTGTTTCCTCTCTCGCTGGTTGTCTCTCTCTGTAATAAATAAATAAAATATTTAAAAAAAAAATAAAAACTAGGTAAGAGTGTAATGGTCCCAGAGGAAGAACAGAACAAAGGAATTTCCTTATAACAAATCTCAATTGGCTGGGTATTGACTTGGATATTAAGAAAAGAAAGGAGGAGGAGGAGAGGAAAGAAGGAAGAAGAGGAAGAAGAGGAGGAAAAAGAAGAAGGAGAAGAAGAAGAAGGAGGAGGAGGAGGACGAGGAGGAGGAAGAGGAGAGGAGGGAGGGGAAGAGGAGGAAGGAAAAGGGGGAGGAGAAAAAGAGACGATGAAGAAGAAGAGAAGGAGGAAAGGAGCAGCAGCAGTGATTGCTAAGATGCATCAAAGTTTTATTGAGCATAAATGTATTTTTGGTTACATTTGGCTACTAAATTGGTTACTAATAAAATATGCTCCTCTATATNGATTGCTAAGATGCATCAAAGTTTTATTGAGCATAAATGTATTTTTGGTTACATTTGGCTACTAAATTGGTTGCTAATAAAATATGCTCCTCTATATATCTTAACCAAACACATTTCACCTTGTTTATTGTGATAAAAATAGGTAAAAGTGGANCTCTATATATCTTTTTTTTTTTTTTAAAGATTTTATTTATTTATTCGACAGAGATAGAGACAGCCAGCTAGAGAGGGAACACAAGCAGGGGGAGTGGGAGAGGAAGAAGAAGGCTCATAGCGGAGGAGCCCGATGTGGGGCTCGATCCCATAACGCCAGGATCACGCCCTGAGCTGAAGGCAGACGCTTAACCGCTGTGCCACCCAGGCGCCCCAACTCCTCTATATATCTTAACCAAACACATTTCACCTTGTTTATTGTGATAAAAATAGGTAAAAGTGGGTTAAGAGATGGCCGATTTTAGTGTATTTATCTAGTAGATAATTCCTAAACATTAAGACTAAAAGAATATAAATTTGGACTACTGATTTAAACCACATCTGAGATATGAATTCACAATTGTCCTAGTTCTAAAATTTACAAATGAGATGAGATGGGAGGAATATCCTAAAAGACAGTAGAATCAAATTTAAAATAAATAACAAACACGTCAATTGATTTAAGTAGTAAACCCAACCAAGATTTATTAATGGGATGTAAAGAAGGCAAAATCTTGGTGTAAACAACGTGTTAAAACATTATGAAAAATATTTTACATCGTTGCTGCACTTGAATTAAAAGGTCAGCGGAAATAATAAAATAACATTGCCCNAAATAATAAAATAAAATTGCCAATTAAGTAAAATTTCATTATTCCATTTTAGTCTTTATTTTTTACAGTTTGACTGTGTTCTCATTTCTTGACATCAAACTCACATAAACATATTGCAAACCAAAATGATAGATAAACATAAATTTGAAAGAACTTGGTGGTACATAACGTGGACTGCTTCAAATATTTGAGCACATATTATTTGGAATATAATGGGAACTTGACCTGCATAATTTCAGAGGTAAGAATTAGAACAAATTAGATTTTATAGTTAAAAATTTCTGCTTATTATAAAGAATATTTATCTGGTCCTGATACAGTTTTCACTGTTCTAAAATGAAATGGATATTTATGTTATTCTTTGCTCATGGTCTCTGTTTTCTTTGGAGAACACTTACCCTATTCCAAACAAGCCACTTGAATGGAAACAGCCTCGGATCTGCAGACCTTTTAAGGGGAAGCCAGAATAATTTTTCCTAGTGTTCTTTTTTTTTTTTTTTAATGTTATGTTAGTCACCATACAGCACATGATTAGTTTTTGATGTAGTGTTCCATGACTCATTGTTTGCATGTAACACCCAGTGCTCCATGCAATACANCCTGCATAATTTCAGAGGTAAGAATTAGAACAAATTAGATTTTATAGTTAAAAATTTCTGCTTATTATAAAGAATATTTATCTGGTCCTGATACAGTTTTCACTGTTCTAAAATGAAATGGATATTTATGTTATTCTTTGCTCATGGTCTCTGTTTTCTTTGGAGAACACTTACCCTATTCCAAACAAGCCACTTGAATGGAAACAGCCTCGGATCTACAGACCTTTTAAGGGGAAGCCAGAATAATTTTTCCTAGTGTTCTTTTTTTTTTTTTAATGTTATGTTAGTCACCATACAGCACACGATTAGTTTTTGATGTAGTGTTCCATGACTCATTGTTTGCATGTAACACCCAGTGCTCCATGCAGTACGTGCCCTCCTTAATACCCATCACTGGGCTAACCCATCCCCGGACCCCCCTTCCCTCCGAAACTCTCAGTTTATTTCCCAGAGTCTATAGTCTCTCATGGTTCATTTCCCCCTCTGATTTTCCCCCTTTCATTTTTCCTTTCCTTCTTTTAATATCCTCCATGCTATTCCTTATGTTCCTAGTGTTTTAAAGTGTGCTTCTTGTCTATGTTGTGAAAGAGACTTGGTAAGTGATAAAATTCAATGAGTCTATGATTGTAATGGTGTTTACAATAATCTCTGAGGTTTACAAAATATACTCCTTCCATTTCTTTTCTCCTCTTTTTCTTATTCAAAGCAAGAATGTTTTTACTGCAACTTATATTTTAGATGAGTGATAGATCAGCTTTCCTCACTGTCTTTGCAGGACTGAGGAAATGAGAATCTCAAATAGATAATTCACTCCTTATAACAGTTAGGGTGAGGGCCTCTGTTCATTGTAATGAGTTACACTCTAATTCTACTTGGGTTTACATCAGTAATAATGGAAAAGCATAACTGGAGATGTAGCATCTAGAAAGAATCCCCAAGCAAGCCTTGGGCACCTCAGTGAGAGGCACCATAGTAGGCTGCTGTTAATCATTGGATTGGGGAATTGGTTTGATAAATTCAACAAAATTCAAACTTTAACCCCTGGTCACATGATTGAGCAGCACCTAGAAGGTGAATCAGATACTTGAAGGTCAATGTCTAGCAACCGAGCATGGTGGAAACTAACATAAAAATGGAATGCACTCTATTCATTTAAAATGAAAATGATGACTATTAATTTGAATTGACTATGAACCCTTTGGCCAATGAATTCTCTTCTGGGCTAGGACATACGAGGATAAAAATTACAATTGATGGACTAATAAGGATATGACTCAAATGAAGAGAGTGATTTTATGATTTAGTTTTCTGATAGCAGTGTTAAACATTTACTTGCTCAGTCCCAGAATAAGCTGATAGCTCAGTATCAGAAAGAGCCCCTGTCAGATTCAAGTGTAGTCAGGTTTAGACAAAAAAAATCTTACCATCCCCTAAGGTTAAGTGACTTGACCAATGGTACACAGGTAGTTAATTGAGATAATAGGGACGCAAGGTTCAGACACTAGTNAATATTTATCTGGTCCTGATACAGTTTTCACTGTTCTAAAATGAAATGGATATTTATGTTATTCTTTGCTCATGGTCTCTGTTTTCTTTGGAGAACACTTACCCTATTCCAAACAAGCCACTTGAATGGAAACAGCCTCGGATCTACAGACCTTTTAAGGGGAAGCCAGAATAATTTTTCCTAGTGTTCTTTTTTTTTTTTTAATGTTATGTTAGTCACCATACAGCACACGATTAGTTTTTGATGTAGTGTTCCATGACTCATTGTTTGCATGTAACACCCAGTGCTCCATGCAGTACGTGCCCCTTAATACCCATCACTGGGCTAACCCATCCCCGGACCCCCCTTCCCTCCGAAACTCTCAGTTTATTTCCCAGAGTCTATAGTCTCTCATGGTTCATTTCCCCCTCTGATTTTCCCCCTTTCATTTTTCCCTTCCTTCTTTTAATATCCTCCATGCTATTCCTTATGTTCCTAGTGTTTTAAAGTGTGCTTCTTGTCTATGTTGTGAAAGAGACTTGGTAAGTGATAAAATTCAATGAGTCTATGATTGTAATGGTGTTTACAATAATCTCTGAGGTTTACAAAATATACTCCTTCCATTTCTTTTCTCCTCTTTTTCTTATTCAAAGCAAGAATGTTTTTACTGCAACTTATATTTTAGATGAGTGATAGATCAGCTTTCCTCACTGTCTTTGCAGGACTGAGGAAATGAGAATCTCAAATAGATAATTCACTCCTTATAACAGTTAGGGTGAGGGCCTCTGTTCATTGTAATGAGTTACACTCTAATTCTACTTGGGTTTACATCAGTAATAATGGAAAAGCATAACTGGAGATGTAGCATCTAGAAAGAATCCCCAAGCAAGCCTTGGGCACCTCAGTGAGAGGCACCATAGTAGGCTGCTGTTAATCATTGGATTGGGGAATTGGTTTGATAAATTCAACAAAATTCAAACTTTAACCCCTGGTCACATGATTGAGCAGCACCTAGAAGGTGAATCAGATACTTGAAGGTCAATGTCTAGCAACCGAGCATGGTGGAAACTAACATAAAAATGGAATGCACTCTATTCATTTAAAATGAAAATGATGACTATTAATTTGAATTGACTATGAACCCTTTGGCCAATGAATTCTCTTCTGGGCTAGGACATACGAGGATAAAAATTACAATTGATGGACTAATAAGGATATGACTCAAATGAAGAGAGTGATTTTATGATTTAGTTTTCTGATAGCAGTGTTAAACATTTACTTGCTCAGTCCCAGAATAAGCTGATAGCTCAGTATCAGAAAGAGCCCCTGTCAGATTCAAGTGTAGTCAGGTTTAGACAAAAAAAATCTTACCATCCCCTAAGGTTAAGTGACTTGACCAATGGTACACAGGTAGTTAATTGAGATAATAGGGACGCAAGGTTCAGACACTAGTTAATTGAGTTTATAGGGACAATAGGTTCTGAGGTCCTTTTTTTCCCCCTACAAAATGAGTCCTTGGTGAGTTTAGAGGCAAAATTTATGCATGAAAGAGTATTGAATCTGCAAACATTTTATCACTTTATAATAAAACTTCAATTCATGTGCATTTCATTCTTCATTAAGTTCAGCAAGTGGATCTGCAAATAAAGCACTCCTTCATTTCCAGCTTAGCCACAATTCTGCATTTTTAAGTAATCTTTAACAAAACTAACATACGACTTGGTGTATTTTTAATTTTTTCTGAGAATGGTTATTGCTTTCAAAATACACTAGAAATAGAAAATGCACAAAGTAAACTGTGAAAATAAAATTTTCTTTATCAATTTCCAGCATCATTATCAATGGCAGAGTGGGCAAAAATGGTTCTTAGAAGTGGTGAAAATATATTTTTAATAAAGCAAATACATACAGTATGTAAACAGATGTACAGAATGTGTGTTACTAAAATTTCAAGAGGATGAATTAGAAAAAAGAATTCCTAAAAGGCAATTTAGGAGGATAATAATGAAAAACATGTGAAGAAACACTTATTTATAGAAATAATTTGCTGAAACATTCTTTATATACTAAAACAAGTCAGATGACTTTTGGAAGTCTGGTGAAAGAAATTATTGACAGTCTTACAGTAAGAAGATCCTGTAAAGAGAACCTTAATCTCATGCAGAAATCATCTTTTGGTTCTTTTTTTCTTCTTCACGCCCACTGTCTTTCATCTTACTTGAAATTTTCCCTTTACTCAGATCTTTATTTGAAATTCTCATGGTCAGTAGTTCTTTCAAAACTCGTTCTTCACATGACTCATCTTTTGTTAGTGATCCCGTGTTCTAGCACCGTGAGCTATGGCTCAGAAATTCATATTGTGTTCATCACCCTTCTGGGAGTTTTTTGTTTTCCTTTGGTTTGTGTTTATATCTTCCTATTTTTTTCCAAAAAGAAAATATCACCTTTTGTCTTATGGCAATAAGTACCTGAAATTCATAAGGGGTAAAATCTAGAAAAGTCCCATTCATATAGGGAGAATAGGAAGAAAGTAATTCATGTAAGATCCTGGGCTGCGGATAGCATGGATAAACATTCCAAAAAGGCTGTGTGTCTTCTGATTACTCAAGTATCTACTTGACAGTATGATACTGGAGAGTATCTCCTTTCCCCATTATCACTGACCTCAACTGGATCTACAGTATCATTCAACTGATGGAAAGATATAAAGGATATAATTCCATTTACTTTTCTGTTCAAATACCTTCACCTCAGAGAAATGTTCACTAACTATAAGAATAGTAACCCCCTAATTAACTACCCTGATAATGCTTTATTTGTTTTTTTAAAGCTTACCACTACCTGATACTGATAACTGTTCATTTATTCATCATATGCCTTCACATCCTAGATGGTATGCTCAAGGAGAACATATTTTCAGATGTGTCCAATATATGATACTTGGGACCTATCACCAATAAGATGACAGTAATTATGTATGGAATGAAAACAACGTTAAATAAAAACATATGATTACTTCTAAAAAATTGTCTCAGTAAAACTAATATGACATAACAATTTCAAATTATGTGCTCCAAAAATAAGCGTGTTGATTTTAGCAAGGGATATTATCATCATAATACAACTAGTATTAACAAATGTTACCTAGATATTATGTCTCAATTTCTACTACAAAATCCTACTTAGTGCTTTATAAAGTTTCATTTTCTAATATAAGATCACTATTTTCCATCTAGGAAAATAAAACCAATAATAATTGAACACAAATTACTAAAGTTATTAACATTTACTAACATTTTCAAATAGCGTGATATTTTGTGATATAGCCTATTATCAATTTCTGGAAACTTATGACATTGAGCTATCCATATTTTAGCATGAAATAATACAACACATTGAAATGTAGAAAAATTTGAATTTGAATATTTAAATTGTGATGACAGGTGTTAAAAACTGAAATAGAGAAAACTTTTATGCTCAGAAAGCAATTTCTTTAGTGAAGATGCAATTATGTGGGGCCACTTCAATAGTCCTTGTCAGTAAAAAGTGGATTTGAATTAATGAAGCTCAGAATTGTGATTGCCACATTCTGGTCAGATGCTCATTCTGCACTAGGTTTGCTTTATGTATTGGTTATAAAAGGCTAAAAAGAAGCAAAGCTTAATCACTTGCAGGTTGTCAGGAAGTGTACATGGAGGTGTGTTTCTGTAGTGACCTGATTCCATTCAGAATCTTCCTGCAACCTGAAATTGTCCACAGGAGCGTTTAGGAAGAGGTTGTGCTGAGGACTTGTTACCAATTTCCCTGCAGCCAAATTGCCCGCTGAAATCTGCATTCTGCTCAGTACTGTCCCTCTGCCCCTTCATAAGATACCTGAAACTCCTGAGCATCCCCAGAGAGCACTTTGGAGAATTCACATTGCCATGATCTGCTCAGGGGAAATAAGAACCTTACGCATCACAGATGTGCAACAAACATTTGCAAAGGAAAAATGCAATGGGCACATAACGTAAAAAACACAGAAACGAACTTGTGTCCAACAAAAGTAAACTCAAACAATTGTAATGCACTTTTTCTCAGATTTATTTAACAGAAATATCACTGTTGCTCTCTGTGATAAACTACATCACAGCTCACCGATATCCACTGCTTCTTCCTAGGAGAAGATTTTATCTTCCTACGCCAATAAAATCAGGCTCAACAATATGGTTTGTTTAGTCTGATGACATGGGAGAGGAAGTAATATATGTCACTACACAGAACCAGCATGCTTCCTCTTTCTTTCTCCTGTGAAGACTAATAATGGTCCTGCTGTAGGCTGCAAACTTGAATCCTAGAGTGAAGATACTGTACAAAAGAGCCACAGATGATCCATGGTGGACACATAGTGAGAGCAAAACACAAACCTTGTTTGATGTAAACCCCAGGGATCTGGGGGTTGTCAATCCAACACACTTAACCTATCCTGATTCAGCGTGGATCAATCATCCATGGTGGGATTCCACCTATGGAGGAA
>NC_048218.1:18952500-18958879 GCF_002007445.2 Ailuropoda melanoleuca
GCCTTGAGAGACAAGGTTCTATATAATTAAGGCTATAACCTCTAGAACAAACATCCTTGATTCAAATCTCATGTCTGAAAGTTAACTCTGTTAGCATTGAATAAAAGACTTAACCTTTCANTAGCATTGAATAAAAGACTTAACCTTTCAGTTCTTTGGTTTGTTCAATTTCAAAATTGTAAGAATAATACTGGTCTTTATTTAAATTGAGGGCTATTTTGAGATTATATGAGCTAATTTAGGTAAAGGACTCAGAAAAAGGGCAGCTGGTAGCAGGCATAAACTCAGTGATAATATTGGCCTTTATTCGAATAAAAGGTTATCTTGAGATTGTGCGAGCTATTTTGGGTTAAAGGACCTAGAAAAAGGGCAGCTGATTGCTGGCATGCATTCAGTGAATATAGATAGCCATTGCTTGCTGTTGTTGCTTATTTTCTTGTCTTGTTTTGTTTGAGTTGGTTCCGATCATTTGTGGAGTTAGTCACTATAGTACAGCGTTGTTCTTTTTCAGCCTATATGCGCATTTTTATTTCTAGCTGTGTCTTTCTGAACACATTTTTACCTATTATGATTCCCTAGCCTGAGAAAACACCATCAATTACAACAGATTTTTTTTATCTGATGAAATTGTAGTGATATAATAAAATGCCATAATGTGTATATATGATGTTTTGCAGTTATCATATATAACATGATAAAAATATAATGTGTGTGTGTGTGTGTATATATATATATATATATATATATACAGATAACCACATCAGATAACCACATCACCCAGCTAGCTCCATCACCACCCAACATTGTTCCTGTGTATATATACATACACATATACGCAAATACAAGGGAAGAGAAAGAAGCTATTCTGTTCTGTTTCATAGACCTTTTTCTTTTCTTTTGTTTTTATCCCAATACTTTATTCTTTTAATTATTGTAATTTTGCAGAATATGGGTATATAATATGCATTTTCTAAATATGGTTTTCTTTTTTTTTTAAGATTTTATTTATTTATTTGTCAGAGAGAGAGAGAGAGCACAAGCAGGGGGAGCCACAGGCAGAGGGAGAAGCAGGCTCCCCGCTGAGCAAGGAGCCCAATGAGGTACTCGATCCTAGGACCCTGGGATCATGACCTGAGCCGAAGGCAGACACTTAGCTGACTGAGCTTCCCAGGGTTCCCTAAATATAGTTTTCTTATGAATTCTTACTCTGTGGTATTTCGGGTACAACATTTACATTATATGAGGACTTCCTTTGAGATTTATTTTTTAGACATATAAGCCAATATTCAGTAATTACTATCATCATTTTGAATGGTCACCATTACATTTTTCAAATATGGTACAGAAAATCAACACATTGAATATTTGATTTTATATAGCTGTTGGATTTTTGCCAGATCACTAGAGAAGGAAAGAAAATTCAGAGGCCATCCTCAAGATTTGTTAAATCTCTATTTTCTTTGGTTTCCAAAGATTTCTGAGCCTGTTCTCTAGAGAGAGAGAGAGGCAGAGACAGAGAGAGAAAAGGATGTGGCTCACCTCAGCTTCAATTAAAATAGAATAAAATTGCTTTAAAATATTGTAGTTACACGTATATTTTTTGGAAAAATATATTATTATATATTATAATATCTATCTATATATTATTGAAGTAATTAACATAGATTTGGTAATGTGGTTTGATATCCTTCAAGTTATGGGAGTTTCTTGCATCAATGATTTACTTAAAAAACTTACTTATTATTTTTTGTGTGTGTGTGTGATATCTTTTATTTTATTCTTGATTTTGGTAATTTGTGTTCATTCTCTCTCTTTCTCTCCCCCACACCCCCTGCTGCCCAGTCTGTGTCTGTCTTTCCAGGGATTTAATTTTATTGATCTATTCAAAGAAAGAGCTCCCTGTTCTTTGATTTTATTTATGGTTTTCTGTCTTTAATTACATTGTTCCTGCCTGTATCTTTATTATTTCCTTTCTTTTGCTTTCCTTGGGTTTATTTCGCTTCTATTTTTCCAGATTTTGGAGGAAGGATTTAAATAATGGCTTTGAGACTTTTCCTCTTTTCTTTCTTTGTTTTTTTAAATTGAAGTATAGTTGACATACAATGCTACATTAGTTTCAGTTGTACACCATAGTGATTCAGCAAGTCTATATGTTATCCTACGTTCGCCACAAGTGCAACTACTCTTTGTCACCATACACAGCTATTATAATACCATTGACTATATTCCCTGTGCTGTACCATTTATCCTTTATCATTTTTTGCATAATGATAATTGCTTAATTCCTGGGCAGCAATATAGCATAGTTTAAGATACAAGATTTGAAGCCAGGTATGGTGCATTTGAAATACATGCTATACCACCTACTAGGAGACTAAGGGAAAGATACTTTACCATTCAATGACCCAGCTCTCTCACTTAGAATGAGAGAAATAATATTCCATATGTAGTTATATGGAGAGTTGTGTAACATAATCCATGTGATGTGCTTAGAAGAGTCTAACATGTAAATTGCTTTTGGCAAATGTTAGCTATTAATATTATAATTCATTGTCATAATAGAAAAAAATTGAATATAGACGCAAATTTAGACAATAAGGCTTTCTCTGGAAGGTAAAAGGCCATGCTAAATGTTAAATGCTATGAAAAATAAAATTTACAGTTTAGGGTTATATTCTAGTCCACGGTAACATTCATGAGTGTTTTTGCTAGTCTGCAATAAACAATCAGAATGATTCACCAAGAAGTACATGTGTGATCTTTGTGGTTCCAGAAGGGAAATATAGCTATTCCAGGCTGATTTACAAACAACCATCTTCTACCTAAGACCTCTTTCCTTAAATGGATAAATTTAACATTTTAACAGTGTTACTAGCAGTGTTCTCACTCAATGAGAATCTCTGGATTAGCTGGAGAGGAAGGAGATTCTCAGCCACTAACAGAGAAAAGCTCTTTCATAAATTAACCTGCAATCTTGCAAGAGACATCACATGCACAAAATGTAAGGAATCAGTGCTTCTGGATTTACTTGAGGTTTTTCAACCTAAGTGAAATTGGAGAACATCAGAAATGCATTTTAAATATCATACTTCAAATTTTGACTTCATATTAAAAACTAGAAAGCTTTACAAAAGGCTTAATACTTAAAACTTACTTTTCCATCAAGTAGGATTCAAAGGAGTAGTGTAAAAACAATACAACTCTATTCATGTTTATTCCATTTTAAAACTAATATTTAAAGATTATCATACTTCCTATAAATTTCACCTAGTCCATTATTGCTATTCTCAAAATTGCATTGCTAACATTTGTATTTCAAGATTAAGGCATAGATTTTGTAACCATCAACCATACTTAGTATGATCCGTGACCCTGTTACAAACATAAGGCACTTAAACCTCAAAAACTGACACCATACATTATATGAAATAAAATATTCCTGAACAACTGGGGAGTAAATGAATATCTGTTCTATTTTAGAAAAATACTGTTCATCCTTTTCTAATTTATATTGGATTGCAACGACTGCTCAATTAAAACACAAACAAAATCATATGAAGAAACTTTTAGATAGAATAATTGATGATAAAAAATTTTTAACATTTTCAGCATATATCAGAGTGCTTCTTTTTTCTCTGCTTAATAACGACATCTGATCAATTGCCATGTTCAGTGAATTACAGTAAAAGTAGCTATTGTGCTTGGAGGATTTATACCAGGTGCTATGCCAAGAGCTTTGCATACAATGTCACAATGAATTCTTGCAAGAATTTGAAAAGTATTGCTATTATCTTCCATTTACCAATGCAAATTGACAATTAGAGAGATTAAACATTTTGGCCAAAGCATTAAATGATGATGATAGTGTTTGAAACCGGATCTACCTTAGTTCAGTGTCTCTGCTCTTCTCCAGTACATAAGGCTGTCTGTTAGCTTCTTAAAACTTGGAATTCTTGATTTCCAAACCCTCTTCCTGTTTCCCAGCTCAGACAAGCATGTCTTTTTTTTTTTCCAATTACTGCAAGCACCTTCTTATTGATTTGCTGTCTCCACAACATAAATCTAATCAAGTTATTCACTACTCTATTTCTTAAAACATGTCCAAGCAAGAAAATTGATTACCTGGCCTCTGCTTCCCTTTGTAGTCAGCCCTCAAACTTCTTCATTTATAGGTGGTGCCCTGATTTTACTTTTTTTCTTTAGTCCACTGAAGATGGCAAGTTATCTCTTGACTTGATACCAATGCCTGCAACACTCTTCTCAGACAATGCTATGTCTTTATATCTTAACTCAAACATCACATCTTACTCAAAAATGGTCTTCCCTGCAAAAGTCTGCCTAGGAACCTGGCCCACAAATGCAACCAGGTAGTACACTAGCTTCTTTGATTAGACAAGCAAACATATTCGTGAAGAGTCAGGGAAATTCGTACATTTCTGAGGAATAATTACATTGATAATCTAGATTTCTCCATTGTTCCACTGTGTACTATCTTTTCTCTGTTCGGGAACCGAACACTAACAATACAGCCAGTTTCTCTGGAGTAGTTAGGCTTGCCTTGTAATAACTTTTGTTCAGTGTAACTCAAATTCACAGACCTCTGGCCTCCACTGAATTTTAAGTAAGTAATTAAACCTAAATATCTTTTTTTTAAAGATTTTATTTATTTATGTGACAGAGAGACAGCCAGCGAGAGAGGGAACACAGCAGGGGAGTGGGAGAGGAAGAAGCAGGCTCCCAGCGGAGGAGCCTGATGCGGGACTCAATCCCTGAACGCCGGGATCACGCCCTGAGCCGAGGCAGACATTTAACGTCTGCGCTACCGAGGANCGAAGGCAGACGCTTAACGTCTGCGCTACCGAGGCGCCCTAAACCTAAATATCTTTTAAAAAGCAAGTTCCTAGTTGTTCCATCATTATGGAACGATGCCCTCGCTCCCCAATCCACTGNGGAGGAGCCCGATGTGGGACTCAATCCCGGAACGCCGGGATCACGCCCTGAGCCGAAGGCAGACGCTTAACGTCTGCGCTACCGAGGCGCCCTAAACCTAAATATCTTTTAAAAAGCAAGTTCCTAGTTGTTCCATCATTATGGAACGATGCCCTCGCTCCCCAATCCACTGTGTGCTCTAATTTGGCATTTTAACACACCACACTTTGTACTTGTTTATAAGGCATTAGATGGATGTAAGGGAGTAAGATAATGTAGTGTCATCTTCCTTTATCTTTTAATGTACTACCCTACTCAAGTCCCTGGGTGTTGCCCCTTGATGCAGTCCCACAGTCCTATTGGTCTTCATAGGGCACAATAGGTAAGATAGCAAGCTATGTCTAAATGCATATTGTATGTGTATTTTTTTATCAGGTTTCCACTAAGTAGGCTCCCATGTCCAGAGTCCAGCCAGATTTAGTGTTCCTCAAATAATNGTACTACCCTACTCAAGTCCCTGGGTGTTGCCCCTTGATGCAGTCCCACAGTCCTATTGGTCTTCATAGGGCTCAATAGGTAAGATAGCAAGCTATGTCTAAATGCATATTGTATGTGTATTTTTTTTATCAGGTTTCCAATAAGTAGGCTCCCATGTCCAGAGTCCAGCCAGATTTAGTGTTCCTCAAATAAATAATATGTATTGCAAGATATTACTACTAAAACTGGCACCAAGAGCCCATGTTTGATATTCTCAATGTCAGAGATAGATAAAATTCAGGAATTAACCAGTATATTCTTGGAAGGTAATACAAGAAAATGAAGAGCAATCAACCATTTCTTTTTCCTGACTTTTTAGAAATTTCTTACAGCATGTAATCATGAAGAACTAGATGGTATTGAATGGTATTTTGACCATGGACACCAAGATAATGTAATCACACCCTGCCATTAGATGCGTCCCCATGATGCCCTCAGTGCATGTGATCAGGCAATGGTATAGCAAGTAATTGCCACCAGACCAGACCAGATACCAGCTGAACACACCAAGTAAATGCTACATGGCACAAAAAAATCACCTAGCCAAACCCTGTTGAGTACCTGATCTACAAAATCATGAGATATAATAAAATTATTGTTGGTTTAACCCATTTAAAAAAAAAAAGCAACAACCACCACCTAGCCTTACTTGGTGCTATGATTCTGACTGTTCCCTGTAAAAATGGTGAAACTTTTCACAATGTTTAAAGGGCACAAGGGATCACTCTCTCCTCAATGCCAATAATAGTCTTAATGTTGACCAACCCCTAGTGAAGAGTTGGGGGCTTATGGTGAATAGGTGTTGGAGGGCAGCTATTAACTGAAAATTTGAAGTATATTATATGTCTTAAGGGAATCAGCTCCAGTTTTAGTTAATAAATTAATCTTCTAGTAATAAAATTAATCAACACAT
>NC_048218.1:18959627-18964526 GCF_002007445.2 Ailuropoda melanoleuca
TGTGTGTGTGTGTGCGGTAGACACAGAAAATATCTTATGAGCAACATGTGCAATTATTCTGCCTGCAAAGAATCTGGAAGGCACTTCACCCATCCTGAAGTGCTCAGTGAGTACATTCTATGTAAAAGGCACAGAAGGAACATTGTGATTTACAGTAAGTAATACTTTCTTTTGGATGGTGGAAATAGACATGAGAGATCTGACCAGAAACAGGCTTCATGGATTCCTTTGAGTTTAAGTATGAACATGAGTATCTCTATGTTATGCAGAACTAGGATCAATAATGGCTAAGTCCACAGCAATAAATATCAACAATAGCATGGTTGAAACAAAGTGTTTGTGAGAACTATGACTGAGAAATAAGGAGAGATCAAGTATTAGGGGTGGTACTAATGAAAAATACTAAAAAGAGAGAGAGAGAGAGAAAGAAATGCAAGAAATCCAGGGGACTCTAAGCAGCTTAAAAAAAAAAAAAGTAAATCCATCACTATTATTTCCACAGAAAGTAAAGGCAAAGAGGTGATATTTAAAATGACAGAAACAGAAAAACAGATCATTCCAAAACTGAAAAAAATTGAAGCAAGAGGAGAATAGTATGAGTATTT
Source organism: Ailuropoda melanoleuca (assembly GCF_002007445.2). Classification (NCBI taxonomy): domain Eukaryota; kingdom Metazoa; phylum Chordata; class Mammalia; order Carnivora; family Ursidae; genus Ailuropoda; species Ailuropoda melanoleuca. The sequence goes on from NC_048218.1 coordinate 18,960,233, forward strand.
CATTCACCAGAAACCTCATCAGAAAAAATTACTGCCAGTAATAATACTCTTTTGTAATTAAGGTAAACTAAATACATTTAAAAGCCAAATGTGGGAGGGGGAGGGAGAAGACGAAGGGGAAGAAGAGGAGGGAGGAAGAGACAGAGGGACAGAGGGACAAGGGGAGTAAGGGACAGAAAGACAGGGATGTATAATTAGTAATGGCACTGAAGAAAATCCTGGAATGCATTCTGTAAGCAGGAGAAAAGTGGAAGGTAGACATACTACATTTAAATAAATATTGAAAACAGTAGAAATGCCATGTGGAATTTAAAATACAGACTTAATTAAAACACAGAGAAGTAGCAGGATATCCTTGTGGAGGAGGAATGAAAGGTCAGCACACTGCCTGGGAGGAGAGTCAAAGGTGTCCATCTATGTGAGACTCTTGTAAGTCTGAGATACTTTCATGTGTTGTAATCTCTAATGGGACCAATATAATCAAACAATAACAAAATGTTATATGTAAGATCCAAATGAATAGAGGAATAAAAGCAGAAAAACAGGAAGCAATACAAAATAAGCAAATGAAAGAGAAAATATGTCCCAAGAAAGACAAAAGCACATATTAAGATGACAGATTTAAACCTACACGTATCAAAATTACACTAATTGGAAGTGACTACATGTACCAGTAAAAAAAAGACTCTCAGAATAGAAAAAAAAAAAAAAAAACCTAAACTAATTAGAAGAGAAATATCAAAACATAAACATACAGAAAGTGCCTAAGTAAAACAATATAAAGGAATATCCCATGCAAATACTAACGTATAGCTATATTAAAATCAAACTAATTTTAAGATAAAAATGATTACAAGAAATAAATGAAATATTTCATATTGATAACAAGATTAATTCCCAAGAAGATATCATAAGCATGTAATAAATATAATTTCAAAATGTATAACTCAATAATTTACAGAATAGCATGGAAAATAAACAAATCCACAAAAACAGCTAAAGATTTCTCAGGAACTAATAAAACAACCAAAAAACCCCACCAAATTTCAAAACGTTGATATATGTACTTTGTCCATAAAATAGGTGAGAGGTAACTAATAAAAAGATAGCTAGAATAAATTTGGAAATCAATAAATAAAATACCAAAATAATCCACAATCATAAACCCACAGTAGAATTAGAAAATATATTTTACTGAATTACGCCAGAAAACACCAGTGACAACTTGTGATGGCTAAAGCGGTGTGAAGATGAAAGAAGCGTTACGTTTTATCAATAATATTTAAAAATAGTAAATGTGAAAAATCAGTGAAAGCACACAAAATGTTAGGATAAAATGTCAAAATACGCCCATGGAATCTAGAAAGAAGAAAATAATAAAGATGAGACCAGGGAGTTAGACATTTTAAAAAATTGTATAATAGAATGAACAAAACAAATAGTTCTTTGAAAAATTTTAAAATTGATAATAATTTGGTGTGGTAAAATTTAGCTACCTTTTTACTTCCCATTTTCCTGCTGGCTAAAGCACACCTCAATTTTTAGTTTTCCCTTCTGTGCAATTACATTAGTGAAAAGATTCTCTTCTCTTTCACATTTTTCTGAGTGTAAATACCAGTTTTACTCTTCTGTGCCTGAAACTTCTCATTTTAACTCTGCAGTGGTGACATATTCTAGATGAACTACTAATGGCTCCTAGCCAGATAGCCAGATGAGAGAATGAGTAGGATGTATTAACAGATTGATGGGAAGTGAGGGGGAGAAAGGAGGTCAATGGGAATGCTAGTTAATTAATGTGAATTCTGAAAACAAAGTCCAGTGGACCATGTTTAAGCCTGACCTTGATACATGTAAGGGTTAGACTTAGTCTTTCCCTTCCGTTACCCTATACTTCCTGAGTATCTCTCTGGATTTCATAATTCTGTCTCCTCTTGTCAGAAAAACGATTGCATTAGGTTCTTTCATGGAGTGATTTCTAGGTCTAAAGCTCCATGAAATAAGCTAAACCCATTTAAAAATGTGTACAGCATGTGCGTGTTTGAACGTCCTCAAATTGCTAGTTACATTACCATGGTCAATTATACTTGGCAATTGAACTTAATTGAAGATGAAAGCACATTAGGTTTTTAATTTAAAAGTCATAGGTAAAACCACTCTAAAAATCCTGTTTGAATAGCAAACCGGTGATGTTTCTCTCTCTGTGCTAGGATGTTATGGTACATTAAGCTGTTCACTCATGTAATTAGAACAATAACAGGATGAGATGTTGTACCAGGTGATACACGAGAGCACCTCCCATTTATCTCTACCGAGATTTAGATTGTGAATGCGAAATTGCCTTTGAGAACACTCAGGGTAAAATGTTTCATGAAAATACACGAGAGAGGAAATATTTTTCTCCTTCTAAACACTTCCTATAAGATGGTGGCTACACCAGCCACCCAATCGTCAGACAGGAATTGAGAGTTTCTGTAGACTCCCCCTTCCTTGTTTTCTCCAATCCTCCATTCTTGCATAAGTCACCACATCATGTCTCTTAAATAGTCTCACATCTGGCACTTGTCTCCAAGCCTGCTGGTCCACCATGGCTCAGTTTCTGCCCTCGACTCCTTCACGTTCATCTTCCACACTGTTGACAAAGTGGTCTTCACCATGTCACATTGTGGTTTAAAGCATTTCTAATTTAGGCTAATTCCAAATGCTCTCATCCCCTGCAAGCCCCGATAGCCCCAATCCCTTCTTTCTTCTCAGCCACATCGCTGACACGCATTTTGTTTCAGCCACGCTGTTGTTGACATTGCTGATGAGCCTGCCATTATCGACCCTGATTCTGCACATCTCAGAAAATACATGGAAAGACAAAAATACCCTACACTAACATATTTGATCTCACACCTGATTAGACTGCAGGATTCAGGATAGACTGGAAGATCCAGGAGAAGCTCCTATTCGTACTTAAACTTGCTGTTAAACAAATCCACAATGCCCTGTCTGGTTAGCTGTCTCACACCAAGTTTGCCTTGAACCAACATTGTTTTCCTTCAGTGTTTTTGTACCACCTCTTGTGCAGAGAATGGGGATTGTACAGTAAGGATGCCAGGAAAGCATGTGACCACTATCTCTGCCGGTTGTTAATCTGTCTGAGTAGAAGCCATAGACATACACCATAGGGACCAGCCAGTTGATGGTGGTGTTTATCAGCTTGTAGGGCATATGTAGCACATATATTTTTAAATCACCTTTTTTACCACAAACTCTAAAAAATTATACCTTGTGGCAACCTTTTTAATTTTTGTTTTTTGTTCAGGTTATATCCATTTCCAGATGTATTAACAACAGCCATCAAGGTACCTACAATTAATTATAGTTTGCGTTAGATCTCTATCAATTTTCTTATGCTACCATTGTAATCACCTCTTTCTTTATAAAAATATAATGATATTATAATAATACCATTTGTAACAATTTTTTATATCTCATGTGATACCCTGAGCATTTCACTCTTGGCACAATGATATATTTGTTGCAGTGTAGATGGCCACACAAATGGGTAATTTTGCATGGTCATTCACACTGTGGTAAAGACAGCATTGTTCTGTGCATAAAATGCTCTGGGTATCACATCTAACAGCAGATTATTTTAATAAAATAGTTTAAAATAAAAACATTGCATAAGCAATAACTTCATTATAAAGATATATCAGTAGAAAAATGCTCTCAATTGGAAAAACACACAACTCAGAGTCTCAGATTCAATTCACATCTAAAAAAAGAAAGAAAAACCATATTTATCATTTCAATGGTTCACTNGAAAACCATATTTATCCTTTTAATGGTTCACTTTGTGAAATAGATTTTAATATAAATAAAAGCAATAAAACCTGTTGTTTCAATAACTATTTCAACAAACTTAATAAAATTAAATCGTTGTACATCCAAACAAAATTAAACTGTCCCACTAAAAATAATAATCTGTCTGTAATAGAAAACTATTCTCCTGTTTATTTGCTAATTGTTTGAAAGGTATATCCATATATCTTTCCCCTAAATTTTTATAAGATATCATAAACCATAAGTTGATATTCTTAATTTTTTTTCAGCTTGGATATGGCCACTTTAAAAATTGTATTTTTCTTTAATTCCACTTTGAAATAATGGAAGATGTAAACTCAAAGCTCAAAGTGACCAGGCAAATTTTCTCATATCTTTGTTTTTTCAAAGCTTTTGAAATCCCTGATTCTCAACATCAGAGTCTGTGCTTTTCAACTTGTGTTTGTTAGGTTATTTCTGCCCC
>NC_048218.1:18966248-18985183 GCF_002007445.2 Ailuropoda melanoleuca
GGGGCAAAGCAATGATCCCTGGAGCCCTGAGCATTGCAGATGCTGAGACGTGGTTGTTATGCAGATGAAAATGAACTCTGGGGCAAGGAATCAAGGGAGATAGAAATCTTTACCTGCATTAGCTATCCCTCACCTAGCCTTTGCCACTTCAGCTCCGCCTGTTCATTCTCAAAGCTCTAGCTGGGAGATAACAGGATCTCTTGGGAGCTATAACTTAACCCTTGAAGCAGTAACTTTCACTGATAAGGCTTAGAGCAAAACATAAAAAGTTACAATGTTTTATTGTATCATTCCATTGCTTCTACAGCTTAATATAGGTTATTTGCCAAATGTGTGCACATTTGAATTTATGTGTTCTTTGCTTGTAAATTTCCCATCTCATAAGGTCCAAAAGGGACCATCCCAACATCTCAACAGAGGAAAGCTGCAATTAGAGAAGTACATTAGTGGGACAAATTCCCCTGTCATTTACAAACAGCAAATGAGTTATGGTTTAATACAAGTGCCTGTAATTTCTGAGGTCTGGTAGTCAGGGAAAATTGCTATGTTTCTGGCTACTTACCATGAAAAAGGGAAGCTGCATGCAAAGGGTAGCAGCAGGAGATACTGCTTTTGGGGTTTTGCACTTGGCTTAGATAAAACTACTAGACACATCCCTTTTCAAAAAGAGCTATTGGCTTGATAATGAGTTCTTATTGAAATCCAATGCCTAATCATAGAAATGTAATGATACTCCAGCCTGAGATACGCAATTCAAGCTTTATAACTGACAAGATTGAAAAAGCTCAAAAACATTTCTCTCGTGACTAAATGTCAATAGGATATGTTATAATAAAGAATGCTGCAAGCCTGGCCCCAGAAGCAACTTGGTTTTACATTTTTTGAAACCCAAATCCATATACTCCAGAGTACTTCAAAGTCCCTGCGAGTTTGATAAAGTTTAAATTTATCTCTAAAATACAACATATTCTTACTAATTAAACATTTGTAATTCAACTACAATTTTCATATTTATAATACTGATGTCATTAGGGAAATACCATTTATCACAATTTGTTTATATAACTATATGATAGTAGATAATTTTACCATAAATTGTTTTGAGGAACTGATAGTAAAGAAAATTTAACATATTTTAAAATACATAATGGGGAATATATAATTCTTAATGGTTTTTTAAAATTTTTATTGAATTATTCTGATTATTTTGTCCTTGCTTCCATAAGCCATGTGAACCATAGGAAAAATCATTCTGATAAGAATGAAAAATCGCTTCAGTTTTGAAATTTAATAGGCAAAAGTAATTGTATTCTCTCAAATAATTTGCAGACCATGTTCCATTAGAATGCCACATAGCAAGTGTTTATTTTACAACAAAGGCCACTTAACTTAATACAGTTCTCCGAAACAATGAAGAGAGGAGGGACCATCTTTAGTCTTTACAGTGGAAACTCTTATCTGGGAGGNGTCTTTACAGTGGAAACTGTTATCTGGGAGAGTGCCTTTATGTTAAAGTGCTGTCCATTCCTACTTCTCTGTAACTCTCTACTTTAGTCACTGGAATGGATCAGATAATACAGCTGGTTGGATCTCTGACCCCCAAAATCAAGAGGGGAAAAATCTCACTTGTGAGGCTTGAGGAGAGATCAGTGGCTCCTTGCTCCACAAAATGACAATGATATATTTATGTGAATGTTTTGTGACTTTATATTTTTTTAAAGATACAAATTTTATTGTGTTGTATTTTAAAGATTTATTTATTTGAGACAGAAAGAAAGAAAGAGAAAGAGAAAGGGGAACACTAGCAGGTGGAGGGAAAGAAGAATCCTCAGGCAGGCTCCCCACTGAGCATGGAAGCCTGAGGAGCAATCCCAGGACCCTGACATCATGACCTGAGACTAAATCAAGAGTTGGATGGACTGAACCACCCAGGTGCCCCGTTTCCTTCCATTTTAAACATCTTGGCCCAAACTCTCAATGGGCCTATGACAAAAGCCTCAAAACTATCCATTCTGACTTCTAATTTTTTACCATCTCCCCTACCTCCTCCAAATATGATTTTTCATAAGCAGTCATAAAGAAACATAAAGAAAATCTTTTAACCAAATTAAAAGCATTCAGTGTCTTTCCATTGCAATTGATAATAAAATTCAAGTTCCTTACCCTGAGCTAAAAGGGCTAATGTAGTTTGTCCAAGCTTCCAGATGCTGACACCATCTCCTACTATTTTCTGATTCATTGGTCTCCAGCCATAGTTGCCTTCAGACAATTCATTTTTATACCTTTTAGTACTTATTATAATATTTTCTTATTCAAATTCCAGTTGTTTATTGTCCNATTTTTTACCATCTCCCCTACCTCCTCCAAATATGATTTTTCATATAGCAGTCATAAAGAAACATAAAGAAAATCTTTTAACCAAATTAAAAGCATTCAGTGTCTTTCCATTGCAATTGATAATAAAATTCAAGTTCCTTACCCTGAGCTAAAAGGGCTAATGTAGTTTGTCCAAGCTTCCAGATGCTGACACCATCTCCTACTATTTTCTGATTCATTGGTCTCCAGCCACAGTTGCCTTCAGACAATTCATTTTTATTCCTTTTAGTACTTATTATAATATTTTCTTATTCAAATTCTCAGTTGTTTATTGTCTATTTTCCAAAACAATATTAGGTCCATGAGAGCAAAGATCTTTTCTGTTACATACAGTAGTGTAACCTCAAAGCTGGAAAAAAAAAAGCGTGATAATACGGTTGTGCTCTCTACACCTTAACTGAATGAATGAACAACTTCACTGCGGTTTAGACTAAATTGGGGTGTTATTCTGCTAGATTTAGAATTAAGTAGTTCAAATATTAGTTTAACACTACACCTATAATTGGAGGACCTGGCTGATGCATCTTTAATAGACATGGCAAAAGCCCAGGGACAAAATCAAATAAACATCATATAACCTATATCAACTATTTATTTATTTTTTATTTTTTTAAGGATTTTATTTTACTTATTTGTCAGAGAGAGAGATAGGGAGAACAATCAGGGGGAGTATTAGGCAGAGGAGAAGCAGGCTCCCCGCTGAACAAGGAACCTGATGTGGGACTTGATCCCAGAACCCTAGAATCACGACCTGAGGCAAAGGCAGATGCTTAAACTACTGAGCCACCCAAGCGTCCCAACAATATATTTTTTTTTAATGCAAGGAATAACTTCATTTGTTCTACTATAAAACTGTATGTGCTTCAAGTCCCGTGCACATATGTAGTGAGAAATTCAACCTTAATCATGGTTTATTTATCCTTTCCTTGAGACAGAAGCTTAAGAGTTATTTTGAAAGTGGAAAGTTTTCTTGATTCTTAGTTCATGACTAGCCAGCTTTGCTTCTCCTGTCTCACAGTAGTTAACCCTTTACAGTTTGACGCTACTAACTCTGAGACGTCTAGATGTTGTGCTTTGTGAGTCCTCTCAATTGAATTCAGACTCAAAACCAAAAGCTAGGTGATGAGAGTTCTTCCCTGTTCAATGGGTTTCAATAGCATTTTAGTTGCAGTACAACAAACATTTATAAACCTCTTAAGTAGAGGTTTTAGTATGTAAACACCAGTGCATGACCTGTTCTTTGAGGAGGAGGGAAAGGAATATTATTCTTACTCTTAATTTCTCTTATAGCAGAAATACATAAATGAATATCAATACTAAATCAATTACCCTGTATTAATACAAAATCATGTTTACATACAACACTCCAAATTCAATTTGGGTTAATAAAACATGTTAAGATTTGAAATTCTTTACACTGGTAATACATCTTCTTGCTTCTAGTTCTTGATCATCAAAATGTAATAGCCAGCCCATTTCTCTCTCTGTGTGCGTGTATCAGGTTTTCACAATTACTCTATTACTTAAACATAAATCATCTTAGAGTTAGCTATAGCTTTTATTCAATATGCAGATGTAACCTGCATGAAAGTGTGAGAATGTAATTATAAAATAGCCTATCTGCATGGGGATTGCAGCTACACCTGCTGAAGGGGTCAATAAATCTGTGGTAAAAGAATTACCTAGAGAATGAAGAAACCCCAGATAATCAGAGATTGTATTTCCAGATCTAACTCAAATTTGGCAACGTACTGTAGTCCTGCCAAAGACAAAGAGACTTGGGAATTGCTCCAACATTGCCCCTCATCCTTTCATCCCCCATTCTCCTGGATTGTACTTCAGGCAACTGCAGCAGGCAGAACGCAGTCTATGTGGGAAATGTCAGGTGAGTGTGTCCATATCTGCTGTCATCCAACTTTGTATCACTAACGCCTAGCTCTGTCTGCAACCTAGTATTCATAAAGTAAGCAGTTCAGTAAATGCATGCCTAAATGAATACATTAATAATATAATGAGGCCAATTAGACCTCAAAATATCTGTGCAGTAGGAAAAATTGAGCCCAAATTGCAGGCATTAAATGATACAAATACAATTTATGAAGGTTCTTACTTCAAAGACTCTAGAAAATACCTCACGGACGGATGATACCCCACAGTTTTTACAACAGACTTATCATCCTGGCAGGAATGATAATTTATCATAGTTTATATCTTACCCTTCATTTTTAAAGCAAATTTTTTATTGGAAAATTACTTGTATTTAATGATCTGTGTCGAAGTTTCCTGGAATGTAAGTATAGCAAATTTTAATGTGATAGTCATGCAAAAGCACGGCCATTCCAGGAAGCTATATGAGGAAACTATACTATCACTCTAAATTAATTCAAAGGCCACTACCACAGTTTTTTCCCCTAATTTTAGTCCTTATAATGTTAATGACTCATTTATATATGTATGAGTATACTAAAATTTTGCTTTCTTTTTTTAACTCTCATAACGTCCTTCCAGAATCAATTGTCTTCTTCGTGACCTATATATGCTTTAAAATGTCTTTAATGAGGTTAAATTTCCATATTGGATAAGATCCCTGATTAACATGAAACAGAGATTTTTAAATATTCATTTAGACTTGTCTCTTCCTGTTTCAGAGGAAATACCTCAGGGGACTGTTCTTGAGAAACACAATCCTGATGCCATTTGTAGTGAGAACTGATCTGGCTCGTAGGTTCTAAAACCTCTGTCACTGCTGCTACCGAGGAAATCCATTGCTTTTGCTGACTTGTTCAAAAAGATTCCATTTGCATGCTTGAAGTCCTTGTCTCTCTCTCCAGGTCTCATGTGGGGACACCTAATTTTTCGAAACTTGCATACAGAGGAGCACCTCAGCTACACGTGGACCATGAGTGGGTTGATGTGTATGCAGGAATATAAATTCCAGTATTTTTCAGGTTGATTCCTGGAACAGGCTACATTATACTAAAAATAGGCTTTTTAAAATGTTTTTTAGTAAAAAACTTAAAAAGATAATGTATTTATTTTTATTTGTATTTTTTAAAGATTTTATTTATTTATTTGTCAGACAGAGAGAAAGAGCACAAGCAGGGGGAGCAGCAGACAGAGGGAGAGGGAGAAGCAGACTCCCTGCTGAGCAAGGAGCCCAATGAGGGACTGGATCTCAGGACTCTGGGATCATGACCTGAGTGGAAGGCAGATGCTTAACTGACTGAGCCACCCAGGTGTCCCATTAACAAGATAATTTAAAACTGAGGGTTAATCATGTGCCTAAAATATAATACTGGCACATGGCTGAGGTAGGGGAGAAGAAAGGAACTCTCTCAAACTGTATCTTGCAAGATTAAAATGCTTCTGTGTAAATAAAACATGCAGGCAAAGTCTGGTTCTCTCTCTATTCTTGGAAATAAAGTTTATTTGGAAAACAGACATGCTCAGTCATTTATAAATGGTCTGTGGCTGCCATGCCCTACAATGACAGGTTTTAATAGTTGGGGAAAGACCATATGGCCTGCAATCCGAATGTACTTATTGTCTGGCGTTTTCCAGGAAAGAAGTTGAACAACTTCTATTTAAGTAGCCTGTGTAGATGTGTAGATTTTCCACTGGAAAGGAAAAAGGCTACTGCAATTTGGTTATAATTGCAGAAATATAGCAAAATAAGTAAAGGAATGAGAGGTTGAGTGTGTTTGGTACGTATTAGGGACAACTGGAGGGTGACAGGTAATCAGTACGTAGCTGTGCAGCCTCATGCTGGTAACAAATTAAGAGTGTTTTTAGTTCTTCAGTAATATTTGCCACCTGTTTTATGGGTCTAACTGAAAGGTGCTGTCTCCTTTGTCACGTGAAATAGGTGACTGAGGGATTAATCTTCTAGTTTTAGCAGAAGATTTTGTCTACTGAAATGATGGTGCCTGTGAGAGTGTTAGATAGGAATTCGCTTAAATGTGCCATAAAAATATTCTAAATTTTTCAAGTAGCCCTGACTTTGAAGGTGAATAAATAAATTCCAGTAGAACATAAGGAAGGAAATCCAGCTCAAACCTAGATGTAGCTGTTTTGTGAATCAACAGCACCTTCCTGTCTCTGGGCCACCCTCCATGTTGCTGAAACAGATGGATCCAATCAGAATTAGTTCCCCAAGGGCCAAGGGAGAGTCCAGCATAAGTCACTGTTCCCCATGCTTTGAGGAGAAAACAAAGGAGCAGGAGATGATGCCTGGAGAATTAGCACAAGGAAATCACCTGCAATCTAGAAGGTGTAGAGTGCAGAATCCTAAGAACCAGCCCAAATCACCACTCTGAGAAAAGAGACTTTATCAATGTCAGTTAATACCATTAAATTCATGTCTAGTAGGCAGCTGGTGTATATTTTCAATAACACACTGCAAGAGTCTTTCTTATTGTGTGGGTGTCCCTTTTTCCTACTGTGATTTTTTTTAATCACACTGTCCCTTTCTTATTAAAAATATTTTTTCATTTTAAAGAAAATCTTCAAGCATACAAAACAAAAATTTTCAAACTCAGTTTGGTATCACATCACAGTTGCTTAACATGATATTAGAGACTTTTTAAAATATTTTATTTATTATTTTAGATATAGAGAGGGAGCATGAGTAGGGTTAGAGGCAGAGGCAGAGGGAGAGAATCTCAAGCAGACTCTGTACTGAGCACAGAGCCTGACGCAGGGCTCATTCTCATGACCTGGAGATCATGACCTGAGCTGAAATCAATATTCTAACACTTCACTGACTGAGCCACCCGAAATTAGAGACTTTTATATACAGTCATTAGACAAAGCATCCCTTGAATAATTGCCTTTTGGAAAGGAAAAAAGAAGAATTTTGCAACATTCAGGTGAGGCAGAGGGCTACAGTGAACACACAAAATCTTGTTTCTTGAGGAAAGTGTTGCAATGTATAATGGTTTTCTCTTCTTTGAAGATTAATAATTTTTACTACCACTGAAGAGTCTTTCGTATCTGGCTACTATGCACTTGGTCAACTTTAAACTTGCATTAGGCCATATTCTCTCCTCTCCAATCACACTGGCTTCTTTCTGTTCCCTGGATGCATGACAACAGTTGTGGCACTTTTGCCCTCCTAATTAGCCTTGGTGTAAAACCTTCACTACCCTTCCAACACATACACACTCATGCACCAACTGAAATTAAATAGTGTCTACTCATTCTTCAGTTTCCACGTTAATTTCCCTTAGATGAGGCCAACATCCAGGCCACCAAACTGGGTTAAACCACCATGAAACTTTCTTCATACACTGTGTACGTTTGTAACAAGTCTGATATTTTATAGGTCTTTAATAAATATTTTATTAAATAAATAAATAAAAGTTTCCTCTAACTCATTTGTCTTTTGAAGACTGTAAATGGAAACAAGAAATGTTATTTTGGACCAAGAATGAGCATATTCATTGAGTTCCAATTCATGTCATTGTAAAGATAATCATTTTAGTGCTCCACCCATTTTCCAGAGACTGACAGAGAACTGGAAGTTGGTAATGCCAAAATATCAAAGCATCTGCCGCTATTCCCGAGCTATTTAATAGAGAAATATGAATTACATCTCTTCTGTTCAGTAAGATCTTTGGGTTCTTCATTCAACAAATACTTATCGAATAAACTATTCTGTACCAGACTCTGGTTCAGGCACTGTTGATGGTGTGTTGGATAAAACTTGGGAAGTTTAAGTGTAATACAGATGTAAACCATATCTAGAGAGTATTTTCTTTTTTCTTTCTTTCTTTTTTTTATCTCAGTTCCCCACTGCAATTCACTTTTATGTCAAAAAGATAGAAGGATTGTTGTTCCTTCGTGCTTTCTTTCCACTCTTACACTTGTTCTATGATTCAACAAGATCCTTTGTTTCCACAGTTGTAAAAATAAAATCAAACTTACAGAATGATGGTTTTTTTGACTGTGTCTAAGGACTGCTGTTGCAATTCTAGAGTTCAAAAAGCACAGCCAAAGAAACTTACACATCATACACAATATCATCTTATTTGGTTTGATTTCTGTCTACATAGGCCATATTCTTCCTCGGGGACACATGATGGACTTAGATCTCATTGTGAAAATAATTATTGATGACAAAGCACCGTGGTGAACTCCAGACAATATAGACATGAATAACACTTAAATTCTGTAATCCAGGAGTTAATAATCTAGTACAAGAGCGAACACAAATACACAGATAAACAGATAATAGGAGTAATTGTGTATAGATACATATATAATTATATATTATATTGTATATATTATATATACGTTATAAATGTTGTCACGGAAAGGTTGTTTAGAGTAATGTTGAAATCCTGATAGACTTTGAACACAAAATGTTTTATTTGCTGAGAAGAAAAGTTAAATTAAGAAGCTAGAGTAATATCATGTTTTATGTTTTTACTTGTAAAATTTGCTTGTAATTTGTTCTCATATTGACCAGTGAGTGAAACAGCTACTAAATTATACTGAATTTCTACTCTCCTAACCAAAAGTTTCTGTTTGTTTTACGTGCATTTAAAGGTTTCAATCATTAAAATTTCAAGATGTTTTTCGGTGTTGGATATGCATACTTATGAAGCTAAATTAATGCCAAAATTTCCTTTTTCTAATTGAGCCGATCTTGAGGGATGCACATTTGCCACATATTAAATCTATGTATAAGAAAGTCAGAATTCTGGCATTTCCCTCTTACCACAAATGACTTTTTGATAAACAAACACTGCCTTGAAAGAATTCTGTATTTTGAGAGAGAACTAACTATATTAATTGGTCAGAAACAAATATATTTTCTTTGTATATTTCTGTATGCTGTGCAAGAAGATCCTTTACATACTGCAGGTTTGATAGCATTTTAAAATACCAGCCTTAACAAATGTAGCTAGCTAGGCATATTCGCCCTGTTTCAAAAATAAAAATAAGAGTTAAAAGAAGACTTCCCTTTGAAGCTTACAAATGTTAGAGCTTTAGTGTTTGGACAAAGGAGCAGGGTATGACACCAGCATATGCCTCTCTGACTCCATGTTTGGATGACCAATTTTCAGAAGAAACAGCATTGGAACCATGTCTCCCATGACCCAGGCTCACTTCGTAGTCTTGGATGGAGAGCATTTGTGAGATTGAGGTGATAACCTGCCAAAAAATTGAAGAAATAATAATAGAAGCCCTGAAAGAGAGGGCTTCAGGAGATCAGAAATCTCCTCCTTTTCTTTAAAATCACTTGTCTTTAAAGAAATATATATTGTGTTGTTTCGATTTCTGATTACAGTACAGTACATCATCATTGTGTACAGGGTAAATAATATACATTGCATAAGGAAAATATAACATTCATCCATAAATCTATAGTATAGTACATGTTGGCTTGCAACTTTGGGGGTTTCTTGGATAAAATCTGAAAGTGGCCGTTATACATAGAGGGCAAAGAAAGCTGGAGAGAGAGGCAGGGCACGCCAGGGTGCTGGGTGACAGCTTTAATAAGCAAGGAAAGTTACCCACAAGACTTGTTTTAGGAGGCTGCAAAATGAGTCTCTCTCTGCAGTCACCCACCAGAATCTTAAAGTTTATAGAGAGGCCCTCACTGCGGTGATCACATACACAGTCCTCTCAACACAGCAACACCTTGCTCTCTCAAGGCTGAATCCTTGAAAACAGCCCCCACTGTGAAAAGTGAGCAGAACATACAGTCCAAGGACAAGGGAAGGAGCGGGGAACCACTAGCTTCCTGGACCCAGCTTGTAGGTTACGCACAGTCATGTCCTCTCGATGAGCTCCTCCCACATTCTGCCTCTTAGGACAATCTGACAATCTTACACAACCCCCTCTTTCACCATGTGCCCTGAACAGTCAGCATGGGGTTTCACTAGCATGAAGGTAGCTTGTTTGGTGGCTTCTGGCTACACTGGCCAGAGAAAAACTATTGAGATAATGATTCGCAAAAAAGTACCAAATTTTTCCACCAAGAGTCCATGATCTGAATTAAGTTACCTAACTAAGCTGGGGATCAAATCCCTTGGGGCATTCACTTCTGTTCTCATGTGATTTAATAAAGATGACACATTAACAGACTCATCAGTGCACGAATGCTCAGCATTCTGTTTGGACAAGGGCACAGGTGTGTCCCCGCAGGGAAGTAGTGCCGTCCGAGGCCATCCTATTCTGGAGGACGACTTTCCTCAGAGAGACATTTCAGTGTTCGGTAAAGTCAGGCTTTCCTAGCTATTATTTAAGGCTTGTTGGGTAAATTTAGTAGGGGTTTCTAGATATGTTATAACATCCTCCAGGCCAATGGAAGGAACAAAAACAGTGGCCAAATGATCGCATTAGTGGAAAATAGAATGTTCCCGTCTGACCTTGAGAAGAGGGAGTTTGGCAATTTTTGTTACCATGGAGCAAATTCTTCCCTGTGCCCAGAGAAAACCCAGGGTGCAGTGGCCCAGCCACTCAGGTGGAGCCATGGCCAGTAATTTACGCCACACAATCACTGGGTTCCACTGGGGGACTGCTCAGTCAGTAGCTGGGTAGCATGGTCAGTCAGTGCCAAGCCAGTTGCTATCCATTGGTGTGACAGNCAGTCAGTGCCAAACCAGTTGCTATCCATTGGTGTGACAGGATGCCCACACAGTTCCAGTGATGTTCATTCTATATTCTTGGTACAATTGTGTTGGTTCTGTTTAGAGTGATTTTTCCGTTCCCAAAATAGGGGTGCCTGGCTGCTCCAACGTCCATAACCTGGAGTAAGCCTCATGAACCCAATCCAAATCTGAGTATAGCCACCCATGGCTCTGATGGTGGTATTTTTAGTACCCTTCTAGTGAGCAGTTTGATGGACTACCTGTGTGGGTTGATTGACAGAAAAAGTCTGCCTATGGCCAGTGTTATTGATAGTGTGTGCCACAGGCCAGGTTTCTGGATCAGTATTGGTGATATCAGATAACTGCCTACTTGTCCTAGTTCATTCTTCCTTAATGTACTGATTTATGGCCTTCCAATCCCTTCCCTGGGGTGCTGATACCCACCGTGGCAATCCTGATGAGCTAGAGAGAGGCAGCTGTCCACATTCCAAAGCTGAATGTGAATGGACCCACTTAGAAAGGTATTTCCAACAGGTGCCCATTCTGTGACCAGACACATCAGGAGCAGCAGAAGTCTAAGGTCAAAAAGGCAGATACTTAATAGGAACTTGTATGGAAAGGGCTTCCTCTTCCGTAAGAATTACACTTATGGCTAATGTCGATGCAGCTTTAGGACTTGGCCTGGTTGAGCATATCATATATATTGAGCAGAGGATGCAGCCCTGTCAGGCACAAAGAGGTGGGCTGGAGATGGGATATGCTAAGCCAGATTCCTGCCTCTTCCTTCTTTCAATGGTGCGTGCTCCATTCCAGGTATAACACATTTCCACAGGCCCATCTTGCAGCAACACAATGGAATCCCAGTGGGGATTAAGTAGTTCCCTTTCACTCAGGGGTGTGAAGTAACTCACTCACCTTGGCAGTGTTGCCCATTACAAATTCCAGTAGATAATGCCTTTCTCGGGCACAATGGGACTTGGCGTTCCCAGCAGCATAGCACACTGATCCACAATGAGAGTCAGGGCAATGGGTATCTCCTGGCCTTCCATACCTGTAAGGTGTTGGATGTCTCAGCAGGGGTCTCCCGTCCAGCATATGGAACAATGGGCCCTCCTAGTTGCTCACTCTAATGTATTAAAGCCTGAGACAATACTTTAGTCCATTCAGCGAAGGTGGTTTTACCTGTTAGTAATTTAATTATGACCTTTGAAATATGACCCCCCAATCACTATCTGTTTGATGAAGGCATCCATACATGGTACTAAGCTTCCCTAATCACCAAATGGTGACAGCCTGTTTTCTGTGGTGACAGGGTTAAGCTTACATTAGACCAGAAGTAGGGCATATTTAGAACCTTCATTCAGAGGGAGGAGGCCAATGTAACCAATTTGTCAATCCCTTACCAGTTGGGAACTCCAACAAATGGCCTCAGACTCCTTTGGTAGTTGCCTTGAGCATTGTTTAGAACACATGAGACATGTTGTTACTTCATTAACGAAGTTCCTATATTTCAAAGGCAACCTGGCTTCCTTGTAATGTGCAATTCCACCCAGGTGCTATGATGGCCCCTTTTCTCTATTCACCCAACCTGCCGCATATACTAAAAGGCTAGTTGCTAGAGCTCATACACCAGCTAGGGCATCAGCTTCTTGATTTCCAGGGGGTGTCAATGACTAATGAGCTAGGACATGGAAAACTGCGTAGTTCAAGACAGTGAGTCTTGAAGTTGAACCCGAATGTCTTACCATAGATCCTACTCCAGAGGGCCTACTCATGATCATCTACTCCTCAGCTTCCCATTTTCCAAGCCATAGAGTTAATCCCTTTGGAACAGCCCCACTGTCAGTTCAGAATTAACATCCAGGGTTCATGAGTGATGACCAGCCAAACCACTCTGAGTTCAGCCCATTGGCTGCTGTGGTTCCTTCATGACAGGCTCTACCTGAAGGAGTGCTGCATACACTACTAGGGGGCTGTTGCTCTATGGGGGTATATCTTGTTTCTGCCCCCTTCCAGAAGTGGAGCCGAAATCCTAGGGGCACTCTCCCTTTTGTTGTCTTTGACACAGTGCCCAACCTACAGCTTCTAGGGTCACAGACACATCTAACGCAAACGGTAGCCCTGCTTGGTTGAGTTGATGCCCAGAACTTTCATCTGCATCACTATTTTTGCCTTCTCAAAGGTGGCTTGCTGCTCTCATCCTCTGTCCTACGTGGGTCCTATTTTTAAGATGGCATAAGTGATGGAGGCACTGTCCCAAGAGAGGAATAAAAATCCTCCAAACCCCCAAATCCCTACAAAGTCTAGCACCTCATTCACATTTTTAGGAGTTGGATAAGCTTACATTGTATCAATCCCAATTTCTGGGACAACATACATTTATCCTGAACAAATGACCCCCAGAAGTTTATGGTATGCCTGGACCTTCAATTTTCTGTAGGCTCACCACCCATCCATTTCCTCACAGATGTTCCAGCAAAGCCTGAAGAGTGTCCTACAGCAGAGGCAAGTCTTCACATGTTAACATTACATCATCAGCGTAGGGCCCATTTTACCACTGTGGGGAAGGATAACAGGGATAGGACCCCAGCTACCATCCCATAACATATGGTGGGGCTATGTAGGTAATCTTGGGGAAGCGCTTGAAAGATCTAATGTTGTCCCTCCCATATGAAGGCAAATCAATCTTTTGACTCAGTGGCCAGGAAAGGCTTTTGTTAAGTCCAGCACAGCATGGGACACTCCTAGGACTGTGGCCAAGGTACCCAAGATGGTGGTAATGTTGGGCTGAGCCACATGGATGGGAGTTATTATGTTGTTCAATTCTCTGCAGTCCACTGTCATCTGCCGTGAGATATCTCGCTTTTTTACTGGGCTGTTGAAAGCACTATGGGCAGGGTGCACAATATCCACTCAGTGAAGTTCTGGGATAGTTTCTCCTATCTCCTTATGCCCCCTAGTAATTCATATTGTTTGCAAGTTACCACTTTTCACAGAGGTGGCAGGCTTATGGGTTCCCAGTTGGTAGGAAGTCTTGGCCTACAACTTATATCCAGCGCATGAGAGGCACCCACCCAGGCTAGGACTGTATCCCTGAGACCTCTGCTGGAGTGGGTGGACCATCAGGGTTGGTAGAGGCAGGTGGGGCAGATCTGAACTCTTGTTCAGCTTTTGAGGTGTTCCTTAGGCTCACCAACACAGCATGAGGTTGCCATTATATCTTTCTAGTTGGGTTCTTGGCAGCAAGTAGATCAAATCACATTTGCTTTTGGGTTACTTTTACTGAATATTTTACGGCCATTTGGTATAGCCATTTTTTTTTTAAGATTTTATTTATTTATTTGACAGAGACAGCCAGAGAGAGAGGGAACACAAGCAGGGGGAGTGGGAGAGGAAGAAGCAGACTCCCAGTGGAGGAGCATGATGCGGGGCTTGATCCCATAATGCCGGGATCACGCCCTGAGCTGAAGGCAGACGCTTAACGACTGAGCCACCCAGGCGCCCCTGGGATAGCCTTTTGATAGACTCTTTGAGTTCCTTCTCTGTCTCAGGAATTTCCCACAGCCTGTATCCATTCCCAGGATTTGTCACTTTCCCACACATCAGCAATGGATTGCCTAACATCATAAATATTTTGTCCCACCGTTGGGCTCAGCATGAATATCAGTGCCCCATGCCAGGTGCTGGGCGTGTATTGGAGTATCTTGGCTTTCATTTTTGCATTGAATGTGACCTGATCAGAGCCTTCAAAGACAGGTATAGATGGCCTGTCTCATTCCCAACTTCTTAAGAATTTGTTGTACTTCCTCTATAGATTTTCCAGGTCCCACATACCCAGGGAGATACCTCTCATTAGGCCAAGCCTCCCTGCAGGATAGAATAATCCAATCCATAAGGGAGTGAGTGCCTTCAATCCTCTGAGTGCCATTCAGGTGCTGTGGGAGGGAAGGATGTGTGGTGATGTTGCTCGTTTTCTCTGCCTCCTGCCCAGTCAGAGAAAAGCCATCACCCGTATATCCCATAGCCACTCCAGTCATGCCTGGATTCTTTCTCTGGCCTTTGTTGGAATTTAGCAGCTGTATCAACAAGTTCAGTGGGAATATGTTCTCTCGTCATGAACATTCCTTGCACCAGGGGCTGCCCCACAGTCTGGGGCTATTGCTGCTGTGCTTCTGCTTTCTTTAGCCCGAGGCATCACACACCCCGCATTTTGTCCATTTCACTGTCAATTACCGCAACACACTCTTCTTAGTTCCCAGCACCTTTCCAGGGATTCCACCTCTTAGCATCCCAAGCACAAGCGCTCAGGGCTCAGACCTTAAATCCTCAGCAGCTTGCACCCTCCTCGCTTTGCAGAACTGCACACTAAGCTCGCCAACTAATTATCTTCCTTTTCCACTCTGCCGGCTCAGAAGCCACAAAGTAGAGAACAACTACATGTCGTTTCTAATCTCAACTCTGCTTCCAGCTTTTTAACTCAGGCTTCAGCCTCTAGTTCGGGATCAGTGTCGCGCTGAATGACCCACCATAGAGTCCAGCCCACCACAGTAGCTGTGTGCTTCCCTATTTTGCAGCCATGTGCTGTGTGTAGTTTTCCAAACAAGTGCATTAGACAGGCCGGTGTGTTCAGGACATCCCTGGACTCAGGAGGCGGTTCATGGGCATCTGACAAACGGGCCACCCCTCCCCACGCCTCCCCATGCTGAACTGGATGGCCACCTAGGCATTGCCTTCAAGGATGCTTCTTTCTCAAGATCCCTTTCTCCTGAGTACTGACTGACTGCCAATTGTTGCTTCTTCTCAACCTCAAGAACTTCCCGGACGAAATCTGAAGGCAGCCCCCAGAGCTAGGATGGCAGGGCGAGATGGAAGAGAGGCAGGCCACTCCAGGTTTGTGGGTGGCAGGTTTAGTAAATAAGGAAACTGACCCACGAGGCTTGTCCTGGGTGCCTGCAAGATGCGTACATCACTGCACTCACCTGCTACATCTTAAAAGCTTAGATAGTGGCTTTAGCTGGCTTCAGCCACATATACAATCCACATGGTCTCAACAACACAATGTTCTCTCAAGGATGCATTCTTGAAAATATGTCCCACTGTGGGAACAGCAGGTGGAATGTACCTCCCAAGGACCAGGGAGGGCATGAGGATCCTCTGATCACCCAGTTCCAGCTCATGGGTCAACCGGCAGCTCACATCCTCTCAATGATCTCCTCCAATGGTAAGTAACACTATATTTTGTTATATTTGTTTCCTTTGCCTAAATTTAGTGGTAAGGAGTATGAGCAAAAACTCTTCTGTTCTGGTTCAAATTTACGTGCAAATAATAGCAAACTCTCCTGTGTTCACTTATTCTTGTGGTGGAAAACAGAAAAATGGAGATGCATGGCAGGCTGTTAATTTGGGAGTTTCTATTGAATTGCTGAGATAGAATACCCGAGAGTCTGTGCTTATTTATCAGACAGAGCAGCTGAAAGAGAAGGACGGCAGGAGAGCTGGAGTCTGAGGGAGAATCGGTGCTGCCTGTGTAAGTAACTGCAGACTCTTCCATCATCTGGAAAAGACCCAGGATACCCAGTAGCCGGATGTGGACCCAAAGCAGCAAAGTAAGACTGGGTCATTTAAAATTAGCCCTACCTAGGAAGATATGCTAGATAAAAACTCAACCAAAACAATGAGAGTTCACATGGGTAAAAAAGTCTGAAATCACAAATTGAAAAAGGAACGGTGGTTGAAAGATAGGAATGGTGATTGAAATTATTGTTTAATTTTTACTTACTTTCTTACCTAATTTTTCAAATTCATCTAAGGACAATACCTGTTGGAACCAAACTTAATTTTAAGCATGACAAAGAATTAGGATTTATCTATAGTTTGAGATAAAAAAACAGCATTGTGGTAAAATAAGTAAAATAGGACATAGGTTGATAGGACCAGGAATATTCACATAAAACGTGCTTTTATGTTAAATGGACCTGTAACAGGATTTTGGTTAATGGTTAGTGGTGAAACTGCTTTTTAAACAAATGTTTGTGACAGAATAGGGTATGTAGGGACACCTGGGAGGCTCCGTCCATTAAGCGTCTGCCTTCAGCTCGGGTAATGATCCCAGGGTCCTGGGATCAAGTCCCGCGTCGGGCTCCCTGCTCAGCAGGGAGTCTGGTTCTCCCTCTGCCTCTGACCCTCTCCCTGCTCATCCTCTCTCTCTCTTTCTGAAAATAATTAAATAAAATCTTAAAAAAAAAAAAGAAAAAGAATAGGATATGTAAAGATAAACATAGACTTGTGCTGGAAGTATAGGAGCAGAGCAAAAACTCCAAATGCTAAGCCACCCACTGGCTCTCTACTACACTGCGCATTCCAGCTTCTTCCAAAATGCCCTCTGTTGTGCAGAAGAAATGTAAAATACACTGTATTATAAAATAATACACTGTTCCTGACAAGGCTTCCTAGAAAGAATGAAAAGCAAGAAAAATAGAGAGAGACAGCTAAGTTAGATTTATGATGATATTTTAAAATTTTTTCAATGTGTTAGGTGTTTATATATTGGTTTTCTATTGCTTTGTAACAATTACTAAAAAATTAGCATCTTAAGACAACATACATTTGTTCTCTTACCACTTATATGGGTCATAATTACAGATATGGTTTATATGGATTCTCTGCTCAGGGTCTCCCAAGGCTGCATTTAGGGTGTCAGCAGGAACTTGGTCTCATGGAGTTTGGGGTGCTCTTCCTAACTCATGTGGTCATTAGCAAGATTTATTTCCTCACAATGGTAGAAAACATGGTGGTATGTTTCTTCAAAGCTGGCAAAAAAACAAACAAGTGAGTAAGGGTGAGAAATAGAGAGAGATAGGTCAAGGCAGGGAGAGAGTGTTTGTTGCTTCTCTCACCCTAAGATCCTAGTTTAAGGATTTTGCCTGATTAGGTCAGGCCCACCAATGGTAATCTCTCCTTTGTTTGTGGGCCTTAATTACCTCTGCAAAATCCTTTTGCCACACAAGGTAACATAAGCAGAGGAGTGATATCCCACCATACACAGAGTTTCTGCTCACAATGAAGGGGAAAGGATTGCCTCCGGTGCATACATCAAGGGGTAGGAATTTTGTAAGTGTCTTAGAATTCTGCCTTAGACAGTCTGCTTTCTGCTTTCCAACAGAGTTTAATATTTTCACTTATGATTATTGATAAGAAGCTAGTAATCTGTATCCTCTGGGTTGTGCTCCTAAAAGTGGGCTTGGTATAACCTCAGAGGTGCGTGTATCCTAGTAAGATGTGCTGGATGGTGCAAAATTAAATTTAAAAGTCATATGGGGGCACCTGGGTGGCACAGCAGTTAGGCGTCTGCCTTCGGCTCAGGGCATGATCCCGGTGTGATGGGATCGAGCCCCACATCAGGCTCCTCTGCTATGAGCCTGCTTTTCCTCTCCCACTCCCCCTGCTTGTGTTCCCTCTCTCGCTGGCTGTCTCTATCTCTGTCGAATAAATAAATAAAATCTTTAAAAAAAAATAAAATAAAAAAATAAAAGTCATATGAGTTCTCTCATCTATGGAACATAAGAACTAGGAAGATCGGTAGGGGAAGAAAGGGATAAAGAAGGGGGGGTAATCAGAAGGGGGAATGAACCATGAGAGACTGTGGACTCTGAGAAGCAAACTGAGGGCTTCAGAGGGGAGGGGGGTGGGGGACTGGGATAGGCCAGTGATGGGTACTAAGGAGGGCACATATTGCATGGTGCACTGGGTGTTATACGCAACTAATGAAGCATCGAACTTTACATCAGAAACCAGGGATGTACTGTATGGTGACTAACATAATATAATAAAAAAAAATTAAAAAAAAAAGTCAATTCGGGGAGAAAAGTGGGGAAATGAAACCAATTTTTATATAAAAGCAGACAAAAGAATAAAATAGCCTAGAACAGTTTTCACATGAATTTTAAGATGTCGGGGGGG
>NC_048218.1:18985316-18985788 GCF_002007445.2 Ailuropoda melanoleuca
AGGCTTAGAGCCATCCTGTCACGTGGGTAGAAGAGCCAAATGTGAGACGTGAGCCTCTGGTGTCTGAAAATCGCCAAATGGAAAAGTTTATTTAGAAAGCACTTTCCTTAGGAAAAGTATACACAAAATTGTCTATAATCTTCAGGAAAAGTAGACAATGTGACCATTTGGGTAATCGTTTCTAAAAATATTTGATTTTCAAAAAATAAGATAATTACAAGAGGAAATTTAAATATTAAAAAAGTTAAACAGCCAATAGCCATCTTGTAATAAAAAAAAGTTGAATCAAATTACTCAAAATTAAAGAAATAAAAATTCTAATTAGAATGCACAGTTCGCTCTTCTGTGTCTCAGGTCTTCCACAAACTGTTTCAGAAGTGCCTTTTTAGATATACTCAGAGGGCAAAGCAATAATATTTGAGCCTGAATTTTGAGCACTTCAGTGTTTACTAACTGTCGATGGTGTTAATAT
>NC_048218.1:18985888-18986053 GCF_002007445.2 Ailuropoda melanoleuca
TATATTGTATATTTTAATAAAATATTCAATTTTGATGAAGTCCTATATGTAATTTGTTTCCTTTGTGATTTATAATTTGTTGTTACATCCATGAAAATTTTGTCTTCCCCAAAGTTGCAAAGGCGTTCATATTTTCTTCAGAAAATTTGTGGTTTACTGTTTTTG
>NC_048218.1:18990463-19008978 GCF_002007445.2 Ailuropoda melanoleuca
AAAAAATTCTATTTAAAATATCCCCTTGATGTGAAACATATATTTTAAAATTGAATTACATGTATTTTAGATAATTTATACATGAGTACATGCTGTATACTTAGAGAGTCAATTTTTCCTCCCCTGAATAAACATTTATAAATAAGCCATTATAAGAAGGAAAGTAACCATTACATTTGAATTTATTAAGTAACTGGAGTTTGGTAAGTCTCTGCTTATTAGAGTGGTCCATTCAGACTTTATATGACTATTGACAAAGTATCAACTGAGTATAACATTTTATAATTTTTTACTTGCTTGCTCTTTTTAAATCTTCCTTCCCTACCTTGTTTTGCATAATTTGAATATTTTTAGTTATGCTTCTCAAAGGGTATACTGTGTTTGAAACCGTAGATCTCCGTCAGGGAGTTATATCCTCTTATGTTGTTTTTACTGTAACGGAGGAGAAAGCAAACTAGATGTCGTAACCTTGTGAGCACCTTAATTTATAACCCATTTGTATGCATCTCAATAAAACCACAACATAGAAATGTTTGCCTAAGAGCCACGTAAATACATGACATTTTAATCACAGAAAACATTATTTTAATATATTTTATTATTTGAACAGTTTTAGATTTATGGATTGTTTGTAATGGTAGAACAGAGAGTTCTCATGTACGTTCCGGTCAGTGTCGTCTCAGTAATATCTAACATTAGCATAGTACACTTGTTATAATTAATAAACCAATATTGATAAATTGTCATTAAGTAAAACACATACTTTATTCAGACTTTCTTAATTTTTACTTAATGTACTTTTCTCTTCCAAGATTTTATCCAGGATACCACAGTGCACTGAGTTGTCAGGTTTCTTTAGGCTATAATGTTGTCTGTGGCACCTCCTCAGACATTGGTTCTTCTTTATTTTTTTTTTAAAGATTTCATTTATTTGACAGAGAGAGACAGCCAGCGAGAGAGGGAACACAAGCAGGGGGAGTGGGAGAGGAAGAAGCAGGCTCCCAGCCGAGGAGCCTGATGCAGGTTCAATCCCAGGAATCACGCCCTGAGCCAAAGGCAGAAGCTTAACGACTGAACCATCCAGGCGCCCCGACATTGGTTGTTTCTGATGAACATGATAATTGTGAAGAGTATTGGTCAGATAATTAGCAGATGGTCCCACCACTAGCATTTGTTCCTGCAATTAGGCTGGAGTTCTGGATATTTGAGAGAAAGACTACAAAGGTGAGGGGCCATTTTACTCCCATTTTATGAAAGATACACTGTTCCCATATGACATCATTGATGATGACTTTAATCACCTGCCTAAGGCAGGGTTTGTGAGGATTATTCCCTGTGAAGTTACACTTTTTTCGGCCCTTCATAATGTGTTCTTTGGAAGGAAGTCACTATGCACAGCCCACACTTAAGGAATGGGGATCTAGCCACCTCTTTGAGAACAAAATATCTATAAAAAGTATTTGGACATTTCCTGTATAGGAGATTTTCTCTTTCTTCCCGTGTATTTATTTATTCAATCAATAGATATTAACATGAAATCATGGGTATATATGTTATGTTTTGGATTATGATCCAATATTACTTTATTTAGTTGTTGCCCAAGTTTTTTCCAGATTTGGCCATCAGGAGCTCTTTCAGTTGTCTTCCACGTCCCTTTGGCACACCCAGTAATTGTGTAGTTGACATACATATGGCATTTTCTTACATTCTAGCACGGATTAATGCTTCAGGCTCATCTTGTGTATTTCCAACCCATTTCTCCAAGGATCCCTGGTTTCTTTTTATTGGTATTAGAAACCAAGAACTGGGTGCTAGGTATATTTGTAGCTACTAGTGTATCTTGCTTCTAAGCTCTCTCAACTGACAAAGCAAGAAAATATATGTGTGTATACTAACCAATGGATATATAAATCTCTATAAATATTGATATGTGCAACCATTGGTATCTATTTTGAAATAAACATCAGTTCAGACTGATGTATGTAATTCTAACCCATTACCGCATGGATCATTTAACCTCCTCCTCTTGTTTGTCTGTAAATTCCCCTTCCAACAGTGAGAAACATGGATCCTACCATCTGCCATCCATTTACTTAATGGTTTCTTTCTAGTGTATAGCAGCAGTATTGAAGTTGTTAACCCGTGCTCCCATGGAACACAACTTTAACACGAGAGAGGGGTGCTTACATAATTTCTTGCCCTTCAGCTCTACACACTCCACTCATTTCCAAAGTTACTTAGGTTTTATTGAGCTATAATTGGCATATAACACTGTATAAGTTTAAGGCGTATAGGCTTCCATACTTCTGAAATCATCACATTGTAATAAATGTTTTAAATTTGCATGCATTAAGATTTGCTCTTTTCTTGTGCTATAAATTTGTACGTTTTGAGAAATGGATAGTGTCACATATCCATAAGTACAGCATCATGCAGAATAGAATCACATAATATATTTCCTGTGTTTCACATATTCAACCTCCTCTCCCTGCCCCCACACCACTGGTAGCCAGTTACCTTTTAGTAGCTCTGTAGTTTTGCCTTTTCCAGAACGTGATATAATTGTAATCATGCAATATTCCTTTTCAGACTGTCTTTCTTTACTTCACAA
This sequence comes from Ailuropoda melanoleuca, assembly GCF_002007445.2. NCBI lineage: Eukaryota > Metazoa > Chordata > Mammalia > Carnivora > Ursidae > Ailuropoda > Ailuropoda melanoleuca. The sequence continues at coordinate 18,993,075 of NC_048218.1, forward strand.
CAGGCATTTAAGATGAACCTATATCATTTTATGCTTGATAGTTAATTTCTTTTTATCTCTGAACGGTATTCCATTGCATGAGTAATCACAGTTTGTATATGCAATTACCTATTGATAGAAATCTTGGTTGCTTCTAGGAGTTTTGATGATTATATATAAAGATGTATATATTTCCAAACGTGGGTTTTTGTGTGGACATAGTTTTCAAACCAGTTGGGAAATGCATAGCAGCACAATGCTGGCTCATGTAGTAAGGCCATGTTTGAAAGAAACTGACAAACTGTCTTCCAAAGTTGCTGTTCCATTTTGCGTGCCCACTAGGAATGAGGGAGAGTTCCTGCTGCTTCTAACCTCACTGGGAATTGATACTGTCAGTGTTTTCTGTTTGTTTAATTTTAGCTTTCCTAAAAGGAGAAAGGTGTATGATAGTATCACATTATTGTTTTGATGTTGAGAATCTTATCTTAGGCCTTTTTGCCAACTGTATTTTCTTTGGTGAAGTGTTTGTTCAGATCAGCTGCCAATTTTTTTTTGTCATTGTTGTGTATTGTTTTTTTAAATAGACTTTATTTTTTGGATTTTAGGTCCATAGCAAAATTGAGTGGAAAGTACAGAGAGTTCCCATATATACACTCACAGACTCTCTCACTTTTGCTCATTTTTAATGAGTTGTTTTTTCCTTATTGTTCGATTTTAAGGAGCTTTTGTATATTTTGGATGCAAGCCCTTTTCAGGTATGTTTTTTGCAAGCATTTTATTTGAGTCATGGTTTACCATTTTATTTTCATCATGTTATCTTTCATAGAGCAGAAGTTTTAATTTTAAGAAAGTCCAACTTATCTAATTTTTCTTTCTTGGATCATTTTTTGGTATTGTGTCTAAAAATTAATTGCCAAATACAAGATCAGCTAAATTTTCTCATATGATCTCTTTTAGAAAATTTTCAGTTTTGTGTTTTATACTGAGGTCTCTGATCTATTTTCAGTTAATTTATTTGAATTGTGTAAAGTATATGTTTAAGGGTTTTTGTTTTGTTTTGCTTTTTTTGTTTTTATATATGGACATCGAAATGTTTAATACCATTTGTAGGAAGAGTTCTCTTTTCATTCAAGTAACTTTGCTCTTTTGACAAAGATCAGTTGACTATATATTTGTGTGGATCTATTTTTGGCTGTCTATTTTGATCAATTCATCTGTGTGCATATCCTTTTACTAATACTATGCTATCTTGATTATTATAGCTTTATAGTAAATCTTGAATCAAATAATGTATGCCTTAACTTTGTTCTACAGTAGGTCTATGTTGGTTCTTCTAGGTCTTCCTTCTTTCCATATAAACATTGGAATCAGTTTGTTAATATGTGTAAAACAGATCAATGGGATTTGGGTTGGGGTAGCACCGAATCTAGAGATCCAATTGGAGATAACTGGCATCTTAACACTATTTAATCTTATCCATAAACATTAGTTATTAATCTACTTGTTTAGATTCTCTTTCATTTCTTTCATCAGAGTTTTGCATTTTTTTTTTGCATATAGATCCTGCACGTATTTTGTTCGATTTATACTTAAATATTTCATTTTGGTACTATTATAAATCATTTTGATTTTTAACTTCAAATTCCAATTAGTCACTGCTTTTATAGAGAAGAATGATTGGCTTTTTAATCTAAACCATGTGTATTAGTTTCCTAAGGCTGCTGTAGTAACAAAGTGCTATAAACTGGATGGGTGGTTTAAAATAACAGAAATTTATTTTCTCACAGTTCTGAAAGCTAGAAGTCGAGATTCAATGTATCAGCAGAGCCATGTTCTTCCTGAGACTCTGCGTAGAACTTCCTTGCTTATTCCTAACTTCAAGTATTAGCTTTCCATCCTTGTTCCTTGTCTGACAGTTGTATTGCTCCAATCTTTGCCTCTGTTGTCATATGATGTCCTCCTGATTGCCTCTGTCCAAATTTCCTCTTCTGATAAGAACATCAGTCATATCCGATTAGAGCCCACCCTAATGGTCTTAGTTTTAGTTGAATTATGTCGGCAAAGACCCTATTCCCAAACAGATCACATTCAGAGGTATCTGAGTCAAGACTTCAACATAACTTTTTGGGGAAAAAATCAACCTTAAGTATCCTGTGACATGGTACCTATGTATGTACACTATATATCCTGGGACATTCCTATGCTAGCTAGTTAGTTTCAGGAGGTTTTTGGTTGATTCTTTGGGGTTTTCTACATGGACGTAGTATGACCTGCAAACAAAGACAGGTTTTTCTTTCATCCTCTGAATATGTATACTTTTTATTTCCTTTTCTTGTCTTGTTGTGCTAGCTAAGACTGTCAATAGGATGTTGAATAGGAGTGCTGAGAGAACGTCATTGTCTTGTTTCTAGGCTAAAAAGGAAATTATCTATTTCCTCACTATGCAGTTTGATGTTAGCTACAGATTGATTGTAGATATTCTTTGTCATGTTGAGGAAGTCTCCCTCTATTTCTACTTTGAGTAGAGTTTTAATTTGACTGGGTGTTGCATTTTGTCAAATGGCTTTTTTTGGGGGGGGTATCAATTAGTACGATCATATGAGTTTTCTTCTTTAGCCTATTAAAATGATGGGTTACATTGAAAGATTTTAGAATGGATGTTGAACCAGCCTTGTATAACTTGTGTATAACTCTTTTAATACATTGTTAGATTTGACTTGATAATATTTTGTTCAGAATTATTGCATCTATGCTCACAAGAGATGATGATATATAATTTTCCATTCCTGTAATGTTTTTTATCTAATTTTGTTATAATGGTAATTCCAGCCTTATCAAATGTAGTAGGAAGGGTTCATTCTGCTTCTCTTTTATGAAGCTGTTTGTGAAGAATATAAACTCTCATTTTTTTCTTAGATGTTTGAAAGAATTTACCAGTGAACTCTTGAGTACCCAGTGCTTTCTTTTTGGAAGGTTATTAACTATTTACTAAAAACCCTAATATAGGCCTATTCAAATGATCTATTTCCCCTTGTGTGAATTTTGGACGTCCCTGTTCTTCAAAAAAATTGGTCCATTTCACCTAACTTATAAAATTTGTTGTCACGATATTGCTCATAAAATATTCCTTTATTATCCCAGTTAACTTGCACCATATCAAGCTCCTGCATCTCCTACATTTTTTTAATTCTATAAATACTTCTAATTTTTTTACCATTTCTCAAATTTTAAACAAACCAAAAATAATAAAGAGACTATTATCCCTAAAATCTGGGGATCATCTCATTTTATTTGGCTGTTTAAAAAAATAGTAAGAAATAAGAAACGATATAAAAGTTAATGGCATCTATAGCTTTTATTTCAGATTTCAGTGAATGGATGCACTATTATTGTCATGGTATTGCACTGTTTGAAATATGATAGTTTATTTTCTGAAAAACATGATTTGAACAATCATTGCTTCAAAGACTTCAGAGTAACGCACGTAATTTATATTATCTATGCCTACTGCTACTCTGTAAAGATAAAAAGAAGCAATAGCATAATATAGCAATATTTTATATAGCTGAAATAATTTATATTTTTATATTTTTTCACGTGTTCTGTCTCATTTGATGCAGTTTATGTTTAGAGATCATATTCTATGAAAGATGAGAATGTTATATAAATAACGAAAATTGCTACATTCTGGGCTTGAAATTCTCTTATAAAACACCTATTTACAGGTGGTAAGGGGTATCTTATTCTAAGGGCTGATTTCTCCTAAGGTTATTCTTCAGATATTAGTTTTTATAGAATTGTAGTGAGATTATGAAGATGCATTGGCCTAAAGTAAACTTATTAAGCCTTACCATTTCTAATTTATATGAAGGAGTTTACCTTTTTGAATATTTTACAATCATTGTTATTCAGTATGTATAATGCAATCATTCTTAGCAGATGCAGAAAATCCTAAGGCATGTGCCAAAGGTAAAAATATATAAAGCTAATTATAGCATAATTTTTTAAACTACACCAAAATCAAATAACTTCACATGGATAAGTCTGAATAAAACATATTCTGTAAAATAGAGTATAAATAAAAACACTTTATGACTGGGTTTGAGGATATAAATTCAAAGCCTTGAGGTCGTGATAAATGAAAATTATAGCACTTAGAATAATTTTGAGCATATTAAAACATCTATAGAAAAAAATTACAAAGAAATAGGTATTTTAATTAACTTAAAATTGCAAAGCTATAATTTTGTGTGTTCATATGTAGCATACTTCAGCTATGATAGAGTTATTTTCTGGTGTTTTGAAATATCCCTTTCTAAGCTACTACTTAGAAAACATTCAAATCTATCTGGTGATTGAGATGCATTCATTCATTAGTTCACATTCATTAGTTCAATATACATTCAGAAATGGCAAGAGTTAGTAGACATTCATTGTGCATTTGTTGGAACAAAGATGTATATGGAGGTCCTGGATTTATATGGATAAAAAAACATCCTGAGATTGAGTATTCTGCCTTGACTGTACAAAGAAAGAAGTCTGATGGAATCATGGGATCAGATCTTTGAAATCAAACCAAAAAAAGATATAAGGGGAAACTGAGTATGGTAGCAGAAATTATAGCCCCGGATCAAAACATGGTGGAGAGAGAATTTAACTGTGTCCCATGATCAAATTATGTATAATCCAATACTTTTCTCTACTTGTCATAATTGTCAGCTATTAAACAAGAGGTTTGAACTAAATGGTTTATAATCTCATGTCCATGGTCAAGGGTGCTTGGAATCATAGGTTTGGAGTAAAGATGTAAAGCAATGATTTGAAGCATGTCTAATACTTATTTAAAGAAAGCAGACAAACGCAAGGCACCAAGTTCTCTTTGGATTCTAAAAGGCTTGGAGAGCTCCTTTAGGGACATGCGAAAGACAGGCAGTGTCTTTCTTTAATAATGAACTCTTAAAGTGATATTTGCCTTTAAGATCAAGATGGTGAAGATCTCATGTCAGCAAGTCTATTTTTTGATTAGAGAATATGTAATAAGCATGACCAATTGTTCATAGTATCTTATCAACTTTTAAAGAAATTCATAACAAGCAGATTTCAATGAGATGTTAAAATAACATTACAGCATAATCTCTGTGCATTAGCAAATATAGAACTTAGCTATGAGGAAAAACAAATTTTTTAAAGATTTTATTTATTTATTTGACAGAGAGAGAAAGAGAGCGAGAGCATGGGAGGTGGGAGGGTCAGGGGGAGAGGCAGACCTCCCCTGCTGAGCAGGGAGCCCAGTCCTGGGACTCCGGGATCATGACCTGAGCCGAAGGCAGTTGCTTAACCAACTGAGCTACCCAGGCGCCCAAAAAAAGATATTTTTAAATATCATTGGTTCTTAAAAAGTTATATATTCATGATTTCAAGAAAAACTGAAATAATGAAACAAAGAAAAAAAGTTTTAATTACTAAAATACAAATAATTGGTTATGTTTTGTTCTGATTCAATGATTCTTTACTTTTGAAATGATTTATTGCCTAACTCTTTTATAGAGTATAAAATGCTGTGCAAAGATTATTTTATGTTCAGAACATTGATTTATACATAGCTTATATTGAACTTTGCTATTAAATTAAAATATTTATACTATTTTGCATGTGTTTTGAAGTTGCTATAATTTTCTTGCTATATACTACTTCTTAATATAAATATCCTTAAAATAATTTAAATATAGCTCAGATTTCAAAAATCATATAACATCATTTTATTATTTTAGTAACTTTTAATAAGACACAATTATATTTATGCAACATGAATACTTACCAACATAACCCTTAATTTATATAAGCACATATTTTAAAATATTACAGTAATATATAACAGTTTTCATATAAATATAAATGTACACACTTAAAAATGTTGAATTATATTAACTTACATGGTGTTTTATGGTTAAATTTTAAAGCATGCAAATTACTTCAAAAACTACAAATGTAATAGCACAAATGAACTTTTTAGTTTACTATGTTGTTATAATTAATCAAGATTTCCAGTTACATTGCTGAATAGTTAGCATATATATTGTAATTTTTAATTTTTTTAAGTTTTTATTTTAGCCACCTAGGGCTCATCATCCCAAGTGCACACTCCTTAATCCCGATCACCTATTTAACCCTTCTCTCCACCCACCTCCCCTCTGGTAACTGTGAGCTTGTTCTCTATAATTAAGAGTCTCTTTTGGTTTGGTTCTCTCTCTCTCTCTCTCTCTCTCTCTCTCTCTCTCTCATTTTTTCCCTGTGCTAATTTGTTTTGTTTCTTAAATTCTACACGTGAGTGAAATCGTATGGTATTTGTCTTTCTCTAACGGACTTATTTTGCTTAGCATTATACTCTCCAGCTCCATCCATGTCATTGCAAATGGCAAGACATCTTCTTTATCCATTCATCAATAGATGGACACTTGGGCCACTTCCATATCTTGGCTATTGTAATAATGTTGTTATAAACATAAGGGTGTATGTATCCCTTTGAATTAGTGTTTTTTGTATTGTTTGGGTAAATACGCAGTAGTGAGTAGTGCAATTGCTGGATTATAGGGTGGTTCTATCTTTAAATTTTGAGGAACCTGCATACTGTTTTCCACAGTAGCTGCACCAGTTTGCATTCCCACTAACAATGCATGAAGGTTTCTTTTTCTCCACATCTTAGTCAACATCTATTGTTTCTTGTGTTGTTGATTTTAGCCATTATGACCGGTGTGAGGTGTTACCTCATAGTAGTTTTGATCTATATTTCCCTGATGATCAGTGATGTTGAGCATCTTTTCATGTGTCTGATGGCCATCTGTCTGTCTTCTTTGGAGAAATGTCTGTTCATGTTTTCTGCCCATTTTTAATCGGATTATTTGCTTTTTGGGTGTTGAGTTTTATAAGTACTTTGTACATTATGGATATTAGCCCTGTATCAGATATGTCATTTGCAAATTTCTGCCCCGGTGTGAGGTGTTACCTCATAGTAGTTTTGATCTATATTTCCCTGATGATCAGTGATGTTGAGCATCTTTTCATGTGTCTGATGGCCATCTGTATGTCTTCTTTGGAGAAATGTCTGTTCATGTTTTCTGCCCATTTTTAATTGGATTATTTGTTTTTTGGGTGTTGAGTTTTTTAAGTACGTTGTACATTATGGATATTAGCCCTGTATCAGATATGTCATTTGCAAATTTCTGCCCTTCAGGAGGTTGCCTTTTAGTTTTGTTGATTGTTTCCTTCACTGTGCAAAGACTTTCATTTTGGGGCGCCTGGGTCGCTCAGTCAGTTAAGCAGCTGCCTTAGCTCAGGTCATGATCTCAGGGTCCTGGGATGGAGCCCAGTGTGGGGTTCCCTGTTCTGTGACGAATCTGCTTCTCCTTATCCCTCTGCCCTACCCCCCACTCATGCTTGCTCACACTCTCTTTCTCTTTCTCTCTCTCTCAAATAAATAAATAAATAAAATCTTTTCTTAAAAAAAAAAAAAGAAACTTTCATTTTGGTGTAGTCCCAATAGTTTATTTTCATTTTTGTTTCCTTGCCTCAGGGGATTTATCTAGAAAAGAGTTGCCATGACCAATGTCAGAGAAATTACTGCCTGTGCTCTTTTCTAGGATTTTTATTTTTTCCTGTCTCACATTTAGGTCTTTAATCCATTTTGAATTTATTTTTGTGTATAGTGTAAGAAAGCATCCAATTTTCCCAACACCATTTGTTGAAGAGTCTTTTTCCCATTGGATATTCTTTCCTGTTTTATCAAAGATTAATGGACCACATAGTAGTGGGTTTATTTCCTGGTTTTCTACTGTTTCATTGATGTGTATGTCTGTTTTTGTGCCCATACCATACTATTTGGATTACTACAGCTTTGTAATATAACTTAAAGTTCAGAATTGTGATGCCTTCANATAACTTAAAGTTCAGAATTGTGATGCTTTACTTTTCTTTCTCAAGATTGCTTTTGCTATTTAGGGGTCTTTTATGGTTCCATACAAATTTTAGGATTGCTTATTCTAGTTCTATGAAAAATGCTGTTGGTATTTTGCTATGGAATTCATTAAATGTGTAGATTGCTTTAGGTAGTATAGACATTTTAACAATATTTGTTCTTCCAATCTATAAGCATGGAATGTCTTTCCATTTCTTTGTCTTTTCAATTTCTTTCCTCAGTGTTTTATAGTTTTCAGGGTACAGGTGTTTTACCTCTTTGATTAGGTTTATTTCCAGTTATCTTATTGGTTTTGGTGCAGTTGTAAATGGGATTTATTCCTTAATTTATCTTTCTGCTGCTTCATTACTGGTGTATAGAAATGCAACAGATTTCTGTCCGTTGATTTTGTATCTTGTAATTTTACCTAATTCATGTATCAGTTCTGGCAGTTTTTTGATGGAGTCTTTCAGATTTTCAATGTGTAGTATCATGTCATCTGCAAATAGTAAAAGTTTTACTTCTTTCTTACTGATCTGGATGTCTTTTATTGCCTTTTTTTGGGTCTGATTTCAACTGTTATTTCCTCAAGTAATATTTCTGCCACCTTTTCTCTCTTCTTCTTCTGAGACTCCTATGATATGAATGTTATGTTTGGTGGAATTACTGAGTTTTCAAAGCCTGTTCTTGTATTGCATAATTATTTTCTCCCTCTTTTGTTCAGTTTGATTATGTTCCATTACTCTATCATCAAATTACTGATTTTTTTCTTCTGCTCCTTCCATCCTGCTGTTCATTCCATCAAGCAATTTTCTCATTCCATTCACTGAGCCTTTATCTCTACTATGTTATTCCTTATTTCTGTTTTAAGGGTCTCACTTACGTCTTTCACTCTTTTGTCAAGTCCAGTGAGTATCCTTATGGTCATTGCTTTAAATACTTTATCAGGCATGTTACTTATATCTATCTTACTTCAATCACCGGCTGCGGCCTTGTCCTGTTCTTTCATCTGAGATAAATTTCTCTGTCTCCTTATTTTGTCTGCCTCTCTCTGCCTGTTTGTTATGTAAGGGAATGGAAAATATTAGTTTATTGCTAAAACATTAAAATACCAAACTTTGGCAATAAAACTAATGAATTTAAAGGGAAAACCTTAATTTCACAATATAGTTTCTATGGTAAAATGTACCATTCCAGAAGGCAACATATGCACATTAAAAAAAATAATTCTCCGCAGAGTGAATCAATAACACTTAAAATACATCTTGATAGAGCATTTTGCAATTAGCTAGTGTTGAAGTTAGGCTTTATTTTATTTTTCTCAGTTTCAAATATTTTAATAATTGTAATAATGCTTTTCATTTATATATTTATAATTTATAAAACACTTTTATTTTTAATTTAATCTTCATAATCTCAAAGAGAGAAAAATAACATAATTTTTATCTCCAAATCTTTAAAGATTAAACTCAGACTCCAAAATTATGTGCCTTTCATGATATATCATGATTTTAAACAAAAGAGTATAGATCCAAACTGGATCTTCTTACTCTGGTCTACCATGATTACAGTTCTAATTTGTATTTTTAATGGGACTTAAGAATACTTAAGTGAGCCTCTTTTTAATACAGAATGCCAACTTATTTTTTTAACATATATATTACGTATTTCAGTCAAACAGGGCTGCAGCATGGGTTGCCGAAAGTAAAAATACTTCCTTTATCTTTAACAACATGGCCTATTTACAAAACTGTGAGTCTGTTCTGATGAGGGATATTTCATCAACACAATAACACTCAATTTCAGTGTGCTTTGCTGTGAAGATTTTAGCTGCACTTTATCTTTCCTATAGACATAGGGTTCTTTTAGAGATAAATTTTTCTTGACATAAATAAAATGTCAGAGTGTTTGATATTTCTTTTGACCCCTTGAACTGTGTCAGGTGCTTCAGTAAAAATGGGAAATTTGGATTTAGTTGTTTTGGTCTTGCTTTTTATTCCAGTGCAGGGACTGCATGCATCTGCTCACACAGTAACTACCTCAGGCAGCGATAGAGCAGCGTCCTGGTGAGGAAACTACAAAGAACATTCCTCCTACTTCAGTAGGAGATCTGGGCAAATGAGCTCTTTGAAAGCCGACAGCAAAGCCTTCACCACAGATACTAATATACTGGACAGAGACACTCAGCAATCTTTTTTAAAGGTATCTGGCAAGAACATTTAAGTTTTAGGAAAAGTAATTTTGTGAAGAAAACTTACTAATAGTGATTCAGTAGGTCTGTAATACAACCTTGTCAATCAATGAAGGGGTGATCCGGCAGCATTGGTATAACCTGAAAATTTGTTAGAAATTCATAATCTTGGGCATCTCTATAGACCCATCAATCAGAATCTTCATTTAAATTATCTGCACATTAAAATTTGAGAGTATTGCTACAAGATGATTTCGGGCATGGATTTTATTAGTAGTAAATAGTTTTCAGACATTCTCCCTAATATATATTAAACAAGTTAATTTGCTAAAAAAAAGAAAAAAGCACCTAGATCATTTTCCTATGCATATCCTTTTAATTCAATCATTTTTCTAATAATGGGTTGGAACAGTTACTTCCAGATTGAAAGGAATTTGCTCTGTGTAATCCCTCTCCTTAGATTGAAAAACAATTCACCAATTTGATGCATCTCCTGAAAGTCAAGCTCTTTGCAGGCAAAGTTTCTCTTTCATATTTACTGTTGTTTCCAGTCGAGTATCATGTTGCCTGTTTCAAAGCACATGGTCAGGAAATATTAGAATACTTGAGATTGAAAGAAATATACCATTGACTAATACTATTACTTCCTGGAAGCAGTTCAAGAATTTTCAAATTTTTGATTCATATAATTTGTAATGTAAGTTTAAATTTTTATATTATAAAAGTTTATTGTATAAAATTTCTAAGTTTTTTTTTCTTATATAGGTATTGACAATTAACTATTCCATTTTACATTTACCTATTTGACACAATATTATAATTAATATTTATATTATTTTTTTTTATTATTTATTTGAGAGAGAGAGAGAATGAGAGGGTCGGGGGGCGGGGGTCAGAGGGAGAGGGAGAGAGAGTCCCAAGCAGAATCCTCACTGAGTGAGGAGCCTGCTGTGGGCTCCATTTCACCACCCATGAGAAAATCAAGCGTTGGAGGTTTAACCAACTGTACCTTCCAGGCACCCCTAAATTTTTATATTATTTTTCTTTTAAAAGATTGTATTTATTTATTTGAGAGAAAGAGTGAGTGAGAGAGAGAGAGTATGAGTGGCAGGAGGTAAGGCAGAGGGAGAGGGAGAAGCTGACTCCCCATTAAGCAGGAAGCCCAACGCAGGGCTCAATTCCACGTCCCTGGAATCATGACCTGAACTGAAGGCAGATACTTAACCTACTGAGCCACCCAGGCACCCCTAAATATTTATATTCTTCATTCATATAAAAACAAGGTAATTTTTAAATTTCAGATGACATCATATATCTTTTATTTATTTTAACAGGAAATGAAATTTTCATTTCATTGTTAGGGAATCAAGAGGAGAGTGCAATTATATGACACCCTTTGTGAGCTTATGAGAATGTCTCATATGATTCCAGTTGGTAATTGCTCATTGACGTACAGTGTGGTTTGGGATCTTAGGGTTATACTCTTTTGGGAATACTTGCATGTGTAATATTTCTACACACAAAGGAACCAGAACTTCTAATTCAACTGTCTGTTATTTACAGAAAGATTTGTATTTATAATGCTCTTAATACATACTCTGATGGCAGCTTTTAACCACATTTCCCTTCCCAGGTCTTTGGTTTCTGCCATTAAAAAATTACTTCACTTTGAAGATGTAAGAATTAAGATAGCGGAAAAACTGTTTAAGAGAATACTCAAGTTTGTCTCGTATCTGTTAAATCCAGTGAGGTGCTCTTTGAAGTTTATTTTCTTAGCAGTAAATTGCCTTCTTATAAACACTGACATTGAATCATTTCATATCATAAACTCATTATTTGAGTATTAATATAAATTGATAGAAAATACTTCCTCAAAGTGTGTACACCAGGGCAGTTTAGAATAATGCAGTCTAGAGATGGTGATAAAATGCAGATTCTGATAGACAGGTTTGGGGAAAGTCCTGGGATTTTCAGATGAGGTCAGTGCCACTATTCTGCAGACCATACTGAAAGATTTTAGAAAACACATAAGCAAAACACTAACACAAAACTTTTCATCTATCTCATTTAATTTAACTTGTTGATTTCTTAGGAATCATACACCGTACTGGGTGCCCCTACAAATATGTTGTCCCTTCTTCTCTCCCCATTTAATTATTTACAACATTAAATATTATTACTGCTCTACTTAGCTAATCTCAAATAAAATATGGACCATTCACATTTACTTTTAAAATGACTCTGTCTTCAAAAGTTTTCCCAAAATGGTCTTTTAAAAATAACATATTGACTCTCACATATAAAATCCAATAGGTATTTTTGTATTTTTCCATGCCTGATTTTTTTTTTCTTTGGACATCCATATTTGACAGATTGAAGACTGCTTCCTTCTTGAAACTCCCTTGGCTTCCTCTACTTGGATATTTCCTTGTTCTCCTCCCCACATCTTGATAATTACTTCCCAGTGGTCTTCCTTGGAATTCTAAAAGTGGTCATTGAATATCAAGTCTTCCTTAGAAAAAACATATTCATTCATTTGGCTTCAGTTATCTTCTGCATGCTGATGATTTCTCAATATCAAACACCTGAAGTATCCAAACCTGAATTGTTTACCTGGCTCTCCAGCCCTCACCAAACTTCACCTCTTTTATTTCTGTTGCAAATATTCTCAACAAAATTCGCTTAATTCCTATTGTTCCAAATCAATAAATTGTCCTTGACTTGAGCACTTTTTAAAGTTCCCTGTCACTTTCTATCAATACCTCCTATTAAATATTTCAGAAGGTGTTTCCCTATCTTTTTTATTCCCGAAATTTCCAAATCCATACTTTCATTATTTAATTTGGTACACTGCAGTAAACTTTTAACTTTGTCTTATTACCCAGTGCTGATCATTTTCTATTGTCACCACTCCAGGGTTTCTCATTCAAAAACTAACTTTGGATTCCTTTTTAGAATTAATTCTGTGCATCTCCCAGGTACTTCAGAATAAAATATCTTGAAAACCCTTTAAAATTTGCACTATTTCTAATCAAAATCTCTTCCTTTAGATTCATTCTTCATCCCTCGCCCCACCCACATCCAACCTAAGTATAACATGCTTCGAGAAAACCTACCTTGATCATCCCTTCTGCTATCTTATGTGCCATTTATAATATCATGATTTGGAGTTTTTGTATGTTTCCTTCTTTTACTTATAATCATATTCAGGATTATCTTCAGTTTTGAGAATAATGGATACAGAAAAAGCTATTTAAAAATTTTATTGGGGCGCCTGGGTAGCGCAGTCGTTAAGCGTCTGCCTTCAGCTCAGGGCGTGATCCCGGCGTTTTCGGGATGGAGTCCCACATCGGGCTCCTCCGCTATGAGCCTGCTTCTTCCTCTCCCACTCCCCTGCTGTGTTCCCTCTCTCACTGGCTAATCTCTCTGTCAAATAAATAAATAAAATCTTAAAAAAAAATTTTATTGACTAAAAGATATAAGTTCTTTCTTATGGCAAAATTAACATTTCTAAAATGACTTTTTGAATGGAAGGGACGTAAAGACAGTGAATTTGATAAGGAAATGAACTTCTGCTCTTAATCTTTTATGGCAATTTAACTAGTACTTTTGTGATTCATTTTCTGTTTCTAAGAATAATAATGATACAGCTGCCATTTACTGTTCAGTTACTATTTAGAACATTTTGTTTTTGTGGGACTGATTCCCAATTGGTAAAAGTTGCTAGGGATAGAAACCAAACTGAAACTCTATTATTTGAAACAAAACAAAATGAAAGACCTACAGTTTAAGGACCATGAAATAATGCAGCACAAGGGATTAATATACATATCCCTTGAACCACATATGTGGTTCAAATGCCATTAGTCTCATGCCCGACCTCACATATGCCAACACATACTTACCTCTCTCTCACATACACAAAGACTTCCTACATAAACATATATGTTCCTCTCTGCTTTTGCTTTTCAATGTTCCTCTGTCAGGAAAACATTCTTAAGGTGGCATCTTCCTCATTTCCATGTTTTTTCTCCTTCCTAGTATTTCTTATTTGTGTCATCTTCCTCTCCTGAAGGTTGAACTGTGACTTGTTTCTAATCAATAGAATGAGACAAAATGATAGAACGTAGAGGTTATATGTACAAGATTGCATTACATAAGATTGCAATACCTGTTATTGAAAGAGACTCTCCCTTGCTGGTTTGTTGAGGAAATAGGTAAGTGGGGGACAAAAGATACAAAGCACTGTCTGGGAACTGAGAGTGGTCTCCAGCTAAGAGACAGCAAGAAAATAGGGCATTATTGCTATAACCATATGACATTTAATTGCTATAACCATATGAACTTGAAACAGAGTCTTCTCTAGTCAAGTTTCCAGATTTATAAAACAGCCATGGTAGACATGTTGATTTCAGCCTTACAAAAGTCCTAGGTAAACCATGCTGGATTCCTGACCCTTAGACACTGTAACATAATAAGTGAGTGTTATAAGCTAAGTTTGTGATAATATCGTCATGCAGGAATAAAAAAAATAATTCTCCTTCCCAAGTATTTTCCATGTGTGGCAAGGAAAATTCTAACATGCTTACTTAGAGATTTCCAGCCCTAGTTCCCAGGACTGTGAATGTGGTTAGATATTCAGCCCATATTTAGACTGAGTTGCATTGAAGAGATTTTGAAAATGTAAAAAAAAGTTTGATTAGTAAACTCGCAAAAGGGAAACTGAGTGGCCTTAATTTAGTCTGTTCTTTCCAAGTACAATTTTGGGCTTTTTTTTTTTTTTTTTTTTGGTTGTTGTGTTTGTAATGGTTACCAAAAGATAAGGAAGTAAAAGGAGAATTTGATGTCACAGCACTGGTTTGAAGATGAAGGGGTGTCACATGTCAAGAATCCAGATGGCCTTTAGGTGATGATAGTGGTTTTCCTCAGACAGCCAACAAGGAAATGGGAACCTTGGTCCTATAACCACAGGAACTAATATATGCCAATTACCTGAATGGGTTGGAAGGAAATTCTTCTTAAAGCCTCCAGATAAGAACTCAGCCTGACCAACACTTTGATTTCACCTTTGTGAGATCATAGGCAGAAAACCCAGATTAGCCTACCCAAAGAGAATTCATAATGAGATTATGTAAAACATTCCTGGTCACTGTAAGGATGTTGGCTATTAGCTGTAAATGAGATAGGTATACATTGGAGAGTTCTCAGAAAAAGAGCAACATGACTTAAGACATGTGGATGAAGGAAATCTCTAAGTTCAGGATAGTATATAAACTAGAGTAGTTGGAAGCAGAAAGGTCAGCTTGGCTTCCATTGCAATAAGTAGTTAAGAGATGTTAGGGTCTTGGACTAGAGAAATAACATTGAAGATGTTGAGAAGCAGGGATAAAGGGCAAAATCTTAATGCCTAGTATGACATAGATACAAAAATTCACAATAGATGCTGTAGCAATTAGAATAGTTACTAGGTAATATATCATATTAGAAAATACAAAATGGATAGAACAGTACAGTGTCAGGATATATTTCGAAAATAAATCTCATACATTTTGCTTATAGATTGTATAGTGGATGTGTTTTCATGTTAAATTATATTTAAAGGGCAATTTTACCAAACATGTCCTGTCAAGGGCAAAAAAACTCAAAAATAAAATCCATTTAACCCCACCAGGAAAGGTGTTTGCTCTAGCTAATGTAAAAAAATCTAAAATGGTAAAGGAGGGAATTGATAAATATTAACAATCATACTATGCTGAGAATCACTGGGATTCTTTTTTTTTTTT
>NC_048218.1:19009078-19011414 GCF_002007445.2 Ailuropoda melanoleuca
AGGCTTCCAGCAGAGGAGCCCGATGTGGGATTCGATCCTGGAACACCGGGATCACGCCCTGAGCTGAAGGCAGACGCTTAAGGACTGCGCCACCCAGGCGCCCCAATCACTGGGATTNAGCCCGATGTGGGATTCGATCCTGGAACGCCGGGATCACGCCCTGAGCTGAAGGCAGACGCTTAAGGACTGCGCCACCCAGGCGCCCCAATCACTGGGATTCTTAATTGTTTTTGATTCGTGCACTTTTTCTTAGATTTATAAATTCATGAAATAAATACATTTCCAGGAACTGTTTTACCAATATTTAATACATAATATATCACTATATGTAGTTCTTCATTAACATATTAAATAATAAGAAATAGCATTTCTAAAACCTACCATAATATAAAAGTAGTCGTTTGTTTATTACTTTGAGATATCTGCAACAAAAAGTTTATCTGGAAACATATAATTTATATCTGACAGCATTTGATTTATATTTAACATTTGTATAATTTTTTAGCCTACTTTCCTTTAGGAAATGTGAAATTTCAATTATAGATTAGTTAACTTTTTTTTTTTTTTTCCTGCTGCTAAGTTTACTGTCCCTCTGATTTTCATCCATGGTCAACTACTGATAATATAGTGCTTGTCATATTGGTCACCTTTATGTAGTAGGCTGCCCTTCCTTATTTTAACATATTTCAAAAGATTTTAATATTAAAGGTTGTGGAAAGGAAGCTATACACTCAGGATCTTGAAACGCTGGAACATAAAAGGTGACAAAAGTCAGGAAACATAGTGGAGGAACCAACTTATCCAAAAGGCCTGAGCTGAGGGTTTATATTTGTGAAAGTTTATGAATGACAGGAATCATTTTACTCACAACAATTAAGTCTTCTCTGAACCATTATTTTAAAAAGTCACCTTAAAGTGCTTTAAATTGGAAAAGACAAAAGAATTTGCTAATATTCCCTTTGTCATTCATTTTATTTCAAGAGATATGAAGATTTAAGAGCATTGATGGGTGCACAATGAGCTTATACATGTATTTGTCTAGAAATAAAAACTCATTGGCAATTTTATAAGATTATTTTAATCTAAGAATATTCATAGCACATATGTGTCTCTCAACCATATGTCTCATTCGTTAAAAACTTATTCAGTCTGTGTGTCAAAAAAATATTGAATAAAATCAGTGTTGTCATGGTTTATGAACTAGTAAAATGGAGAGAATTAAACATGAAACCCTAGGAACTACTTCTACTGAATACGGCAGCAACAATTCTTTAGTTGGTCAGTTGTCCTAAGGTTTATGGTTCATTGACTTAATTAGAGCCAAGCAAAATGATTTCATCATGAATGAAAATGTTTGAAGGGCAAAAGACCTCTATACGAACATGTCTTTGTAAGCTTATAAGACCATAAAGAGCAATATTTTTTTAAAGAGTTCTATAAAAATATAAGGAAAAGTGAATATTGAGTAGACATGCAAAAAAGGTAAATTTCATTGCTCCTGATCTGCTGAAGAAATTAAGATGTTCTTAATTTTTTTAATTTTGTGGATTTTTTTTCTAAATTAAATTGTTAACATTTTCTAAATTAAATTGTTAACATTCATAACAGTTAAACTTTATTTGTAAGTGATTTAGAAATTTCAGAAGTAATAATCAGAACCAGGCATAGTCTTATACATATAAAGTATTAAAATTTTTATTTAAAAATGTTCTCTATGCCAAATTCTCAAAAGTTAGTAAAGCTTGTACAACACAAGTTAGGCACTCAATATTAATGACATTAAGCCAAATAACTTTCAGATTTCCACATAATCAAAAGAAGTGAGGAGTAGATGGAAAATTTGTTTTGGTCCATCTAAGAATTTGCCCAATAACACTTTTTCTTTACTGTGTAAACATTTTGTCCTCATTTTAAGAGATAAAGCTTATCTTTTCCTCCTGTTGAGTATTGACCATTCTTGTGGCTGCCTTTGGCCAATAAAATGCACCAGAGGTGATAAATTGGGAATTCTGAGTTGAGGTATTATGGGAGAATATCACACTCCACTTTCTCCCTCCTGGAATCCAGTTGCCATGCTGTAAGAAGCCCAAAGAGCCACATGGAGAAACCATCTGGAGAAGAACAGAACAGATAACGAGAACAGTTCCAAACATATGGTCTAAATCAAAACATTGCATACACCACCCCCGCCCCTGGCATTCCAGGGACCATAGATACAATAATAGACACATAAGAATAGTCATATTTAGGGGCACCTGGGTGGCACAGCGGTTAAGTGTCTGCCTTCGGCTCAGGGCGTGATCTCAGCGTTATGGGATCGAGCCCCACATCAGGCT